>NW_009260268.1:6233675-6234706 GCF_000687185.1 Egretta garzetta | reverse complement strand
CAGAGGCAATACGTAATATAGTCACAGTCATAGTTCACTATGATTATCTGCAGATTTTAGGAATGTATATGTTACTCATGGTACTTTCTGGTTTTTTTAACATCACTCTGTAGACTGCCTTCATAGATTCTCATTACTCAAGGCATGTAGTTAATAAGGTGTTATCCTCTCTTTCTGTTCATTAATAAGGACATAAATTGGAATTATTCCTAATGCTACTCTTTGTCATGTTAAAATTAACAGCTGGAGCCTGATCCTCAGCAGCTATGCAATAGGAAGACCTGAAAGTCTTTGCATAGCAGCTCTAAATAGATGCACTGCACCCTACACTTTTTTCCATAGCCAATATTCAGCCTGTGTAACAGGTGCCCTCCTTCTCATTTCCAACTGAAACAAAGCTGAAAGGGTTACCCAGTGTAAAACTTTCAGTAATAGATTCAGGAGTGCCTGGTGGAGTTTATCCAGAATAACAGAAAGGAGATTAGCTCATGTACTGCTAAGGATGTGAAACTGAGGACTCTCATATTAATGCGTGAAGTGTCATGAAGGAAAAGCATGGCATAAAACATGGTACTTTTGCACAGATCTGTCAGAAAGCTTCTAACAATGTGTTTACTGGAGTTGGCAAGAATTATCAAACCTGCCTGATATGCCTGGTCTGGCCTCATGTGACTCTTTATTTTTCTACATTTACTTTAGGAAGCCAGTAAAGACCATGCCTCAGCTTTCCACTGTGTGTATTTGAGTCTGAACACTTGGAAGAATGGAACAGAAACACAAGGATAGATTTAATAAAATTTTCTACTTTACCGGTAACTTCTAGCTTAATTGGAGGTGGAACTGTGGTGGACTGAGTCCACACCCAAATCAAGGTGGAGCCAAAGTGATATTAATTCTGCACATGAAAGGACTAATCTCTGCAGAGATTTGCTTGTGCACCTTTTGGTTTTTGTCAATCTTATGACAAAGGGAACATGCTACAATTTCTAGGATCGTTTTGGGACTTCACTAAACAAGCTCAGTTTTTGTGA
>NW_009260268.1:6232998-6233661 GCF_000687185.1 Egretta garzetta | reverse complement strand
TCATCATTCCAATAACAAAGCCACAACAGTAGGTCTAGTATTGTTACAGCATTGCGGAAATGTTTTTGGCTTATGATGAGTGGCTAGGATACATTTGTTGAACAGATGAGGAGTGAAGACAGGATCTGAGGATCCATCTCTGCAGCACTCATCTATGTGCCTTTCTTTGTCTTGTTTCCCACTCATGATTTAGAATGACACGTGTCTCAGCTTCTGAAAGCTTAAAACCTGCTACTCTTTTTTTTGTCTTAATGGATACAGCTCTACCTTACTTCTACATGAACTGCTTCAATCTGTCAAGCCTATGGACCCCAAGTTGGACAACAGGGTTGCTCACCAGGCACATGGAGGACAATCAGGGGATCAGGCCCAGTCAGCATGGGTTCATGAAGGGAAGGTCTTGCCTAACCAACCTGATTTCCTTCTACGACCAGGTGACCCGCATGGTAGATGAGGGAAAGGCTGTGGATGTTGTATACCTGGACTTCAGCAAAGCCTTCGACACAGTCTCCCATAGCATTCTCCTGGAGAAGCTGGCGGCTCATGGCCTAGATGGATATACTCTTCGCTGGGTTAAAAACTGGCTGGGTGGCCGAGCCCAGAGAGTGGTGGTGAATGGAACTAAGTCCAGTTGGCGGCCGGTCACAAGCGGTGTCCCCCAGG
>NW_009260268.1:6213140-6232369 GCF_000687185.1 Egretta garzetta | reverse complement strand
TGGAGGCATTTAAAAGAAGGATAGATGAGGTGCTTAGGGACATGGTTTAGTGGTGGGATGTCAGGGTTAGGTTAAAGGTTGGACTCGATGATCTCAAAGGTCTTTTCCAACCAAAGCGATTCTAAAAGACAAGTTGAAATAGACACTTAGAACTTAATAAGGCATAAAGACTAGAGTTTAAAGTTGTAATATGAAATATAAAAATATTTACTTTTTTTTAAAAGATCTAATAGAACTTTCTCTTGTTTTCAAAAATTTACCATGGGTTTCCCTTTTCTCCCCTCCATCCTAAAGTTTTGAGTTCTCAGTAATATGTCAGCGGTTGAAGAGTAAAAGACGGACAGACGAGGTGCTTAGGGACATACATGGTTTAGTGATGGAATGGCAGAGTTAGGTTAACGATTGGACTTCATGATCTTAAAGGTCTTTTCCAACCTAAAGGATTCTATGATTGTTTCACTCTGTAAGAACAGAATTTGTATTAAAAAATGTACCTTGTGAACCTCTCTGAGATTTTTATGAAGTGAAGTACTTGGGGATAATAAATAATGTGAGTCTTCAGTTTCTTGCAAACTATTTTGGTCTTGCAATCTAACTGCTTAGTTAAATTTCACAAGTATATTGCAGGAAGTCAAATGGTTTTAGTCCATAAAGTTTACAAACCCCACTGCCTGTGGATTCTGTAATCATGTTTATCCTTCAGCGAGATGATTTATGTCTGAGTGTTTAACTGAACAGTATATTGTCTTTTATCATTTTCTCCCCTGTCTACATATTGTTTTCAGAATTCTAATAAGAATTTCATGAATTTCACAAGTGTGGATATTCATCTATTTTCAGATTAAACCTCTGCATCATCTTTCACATCCTGTCTTCACACAGAAGAAATTTTACCAGTTTCCAGGGGATTGTTTATCATTTACACTATAACTGTAGGCAAACCTATTTCCTTGAAATTTTTTGCACTTCATGAAGGCACAACCAAACTCAAAGATGTGTGTGAACCAGTTTAATTTTCACTAAAAAAAGTTTTTAAGTATTCTTATTTTGATGTTAGATATCTTGCCATATCCTTTGCTCTTTTCTATATTAAAAACAAACCAAACCAAAACAAAAAAGCTTAGAAAATTTTAATGTTTAAGTGATAGATGTGGGGGAAAATGTATAGGTTTCCAACATCAAGGCTCTATTCCTTTTGCTTTTGTGCTCTCACATGTCTTGATTGGGATAGACATATCCTCAAAGATCCACTGGTAACACAGACTGCTGGGGTCAAAGACAGAAGGGACTATAGGACCTCCTTTCATATGGCCTTGGACAGTTGGATGGTCTATTCATCATATTTCTTCCAGCATAGGAGTCTGAGGGGAACTATGAAGCAACATATCTTGAAGCATTACTTGAAGATTTCCATGTATATCACTTCTCTCCAAAAAAAATTTTCTTTACATTATTTGTATTCCCCATAGAATATACATGATTAAATGTACTGCAGTATATATGAATATCTTATATTCCACATGAATGTACATACCCACTCGTATCTTTCCCATATGCCTCCAAGTCTGCACTCTTGTATCCTCACTGTTTGGGATACAGGGGAATCTTATGCAAATGTCCAGTGAGTTTAGATTAACAGGTGTTGGATTGAATAGATAATCCAATGCCTTTGGTCTGGAACTCAAGTAAGATCTCCAGACTCTTTAGTGGATCTTTAAACACAAGAGTGTACAAGTACATAATCAGTGTTTGGGCTTCTCTCTGCTTAATTTAACTTTTTCCTGTTTTGTTTGACCTCTTCTAATATCTTTAAATGTAGTTTTGAATTGCAGAGTATCAGACACATGCTGAGAAAAAATGCTTTTACTTACTAACATATATGTTAGCTACAGGTAATTTCCTCCTTCAACAGCTATCAAAGCTGTGTCATAGGTATTCACTCCCCCCTCCCCCACAAATGTCCCCCCTCAAATTCTCCTACTGAATTATACAACAAAAAATGAAAACCTTTTTAGTCTTTCATGTGGAATCCATTTGCATATGCTATCTTCTAAATGTATGTTTTTGCAGGATAGCTGTACCTTTGCAGGGCTAAATAATTTAATCTCACAGTCCCGTAACAATTTCAAAGACAAAGCTACTGCCTTGATTAAATAAAACTACTAGTGATCCTATCACCAGAATGACAACACACACGTTATAAACTGTTTGAGAGAGAAACCATTTCATCTCAGTGAATGGCAGCTACTTAGGTAGCTGTTTAATAAGTAAATAACTGTAATGAATAAGTATACTTGAACAAACAGAGATATGTTTGTAAATCCATTGAAACATTTGCTGTCTGGAAATATTCACCAACACAGCAAGTCCAGAATTTTTGTTAGACCTTGTGACTACTGTCAAGGCTCATTAAAAACACGAATTCTAGGTTTCTCTGCATGGAATTCCTGTGTGATTAATTTAAAAAAAAAAAAAAAAACCACAAAAAACAGTATCTCTAACAACCTTTTTAATATCGCAGGGACTAACCTATGTCCTTTGGAATATAAAGTTAATACTAGCGAATAAAAAACAGTAAACTTTCCTGGGCTTCCTGGTTCCATTCTGGTTAGAGGAAATGGGGAAAAACCCCGGCAGGCTCATCCCAGTATCTTAGTACTTTTATTTCCAGTAAAAGTTAGTCATTATAACTATGAATTAACTAATATGCAATTGATTATTAAAAATAATAGTTTAAAATGCTATAAAAATAAAGTGTTACTGTTTTACACTTGATGTTTATTTCTATTGGAACAGAGATTTGGGTTAATTATGAATGGTAATATTCATTCCTACACAGGAAGAAGGGCAAAGTACAAGGACCATTGAACATTACATTTTTCCAATGTTACCTAATTATAAGAACACCTGTGCTGAATAACTTTCAGCTGATCTATTTGCAGAGTGTTTAATAGTCCTTAAAATTCCTCATTTCTTAACAGTAATGGACCAGTGATGTTTGCACATTAAGTTGTGTAAGAAATATATTGACAGAAACTGCTCAAAATACTTATTTTCCTACATTATACCTGACCAGTGGTTTCTAGCGGGGTGCTTACTTGAGATCTATGCCAATAAGTAAATTAAATATTAGTGGATACTCCAGGTCATTTTTGTTAAGAGTGAAGTGTTTTGTCTTTGCTACAAAGAACTAATTCTAGGAAAAAACCACAGTGACTCACCTAATCAGCTCGGAGAAGTTATTTGCATGCCAAAGAGCACATACACTTCTAAAATATTAAAATGGAAAATCTTTTGATTGCTCATATCAGTTTTGTTCCTCTGAAGTTAAGTAGGAAATGAACTCTAGCAGTTAATTAGATGAAAGGCAGAGGAAAAGAAGTCAGTAAATGCTTTTAAAGGTGTTTAACTGCCTAACTTCCACAGAAACCTTTTTGTTTTGGATAACCGTGCAGTTTATGCTGCCAAGTCAAGGAAATAGCAGAGGACAGCTGTGGAGGGTTTGTGTGTGTATGTGTAGCTAAGGCATGCTGCAGTTCAGACAGATGTTGCAAGTTCAGAGCCAAGATCACTGCAGAAGTTTCTGCAACCCACGTAGTAGACAAGGTGATGCTATGATGATAATGATCCATTTTGAATTTAAGCTGGAGTAATTTAAACTCTCTGTTTTCCTCTCACCCTGGAATCTCCCTGACAGCTACTGGAAGCATCTGTGAGTCTCCTTCAGCCATGGGGCTGTCTCCCGGGCTGTTCTTACCCATTATGGGTTCCTGCTCTTTCCTTCAGTGGTTGAATAAGATGCTGGATGAACCAGTTTTCTCTGGAAAACCGGTGTTTGACTATTTGGATCAGAGTATTCCCATGGGAGCAAAAGGCCCCCAAAAGAGTCTCTGTGGCTTAGTTGGGGGAAGCTATATATGTTCCTTTATCTTTTGTGTTGGACTCTAAGAGTTAGCCTCAGAAACAAGGCAATGATATATCTGTGTAAGAAGAAAACAACTATGGAATCTAAAACAAGTATAAAAAAGTGTTATATAAAATAAAACTATATAAGGCCATATTAATGAGATGTTTAGAAGATTCTTTAGTTTCATCTGCTTTAAAGAAGAATGTGTATGGATCCAGATTCCAAATTAGCATCTCCTAACCTGCAATTTGATGTTCAGTTTCTAACATAGTCTGGACCATGATCAGATTCTTTATGCCTGGAATGTCCCACTGACACCCTTGCTATGAAACACAAAAAAGTAAGCTCTTCACTTGAGCATTTGTAATATATTTTAGAGGCAACAACAAACCTGAACGTGATTTTTAACACAAATTGTACTGTATTTATAAAATAGGAAGAGCCTCTGGGAATCCATGCTACTTCGGTGTAAATCTTCAATGTGTATTGTAAATGTTCACGGACATACAGTGTCTCAGTGCAGCGTGGATAAAGGATGTAATTTCAGATATCTTCAATAAATATGGGTCTGCAAGGACTTTCTTGGTTTAAGTTAGCCAGCATACTCAAATGTTATATATACTTTATATCAATTTAGATTTCCTTTGTACGCATATCTATCTGGATGTATCAGATATTTGGCTCATAATCCTTAAAACTCCAGGCTGGGCACTTGAAAAGATAATACTGTCTTCAAGCATGAGAAGGTTTAACTTGTAAAATGTTAGACATTGCTTTCTGCACTGGAGCAAGTGGTTTTACTTATTTCAAATACAGACCCGTTCTCACTGAAGGGCTCAGGTACTGAGTTCCGAGCATTCAGGCTGGAAAAGACCCACAGGCCATATGTAGACATCCCTATGTGTCAGGTTTTCATTGAGTTTTTCCTTCTCTTTCTCTCCATGTGGTTATTTTAGTCATGTGCAAGAGAGAGGCTGCTGTTATCTACACTGAGCAGACTGGCCTGGCCCTGAAGTAACCGCTTGACATTGATGTGAAAAAGCAGCAGGGATCTTGGAAGAAGTGGGAGAGATGGGAACTTTCTATGAAATAATTCTTTGAACTGAGACTGGAAATGGACTGTGTATGTGAGACACTGTGGCTGGGAACAGGTGAAGAAGAGGAAGAAAGAGATTTTATTTGAAACACAGGTATTAATGTTGGCTCAAAGATGTTAGGATTAAGCCAGATATTGAATAAAGGGGTTTCTGTTTCAAAAGTCCATTAGGATCAAAGGGAGAAGGGTTTGAAGGTGGTGGTGGTATTTGTATGATCCACTCAGTTTAGAAGATATGTTGGAAAAAAATCTTAAGATGAAACAATGTTTTGAAAGAATTATTGTACTTCTATTTTTTTTATAAAACCTTTCAGAATCAGGAAAAAAATCTGAGTCCAGAAAGAGATGTCAAGAATTA
Organism: Egretta garzetta; assembly: GCF_000687185.1. Classification (NCBI taxonomy): domain Eukaryota; kingdom Metazoa; phylum Chordata; class Aves; order Pelecaniformes; family Ardeidae; genus Egretta; species Egretta garzetta. The sequence continues at coordinate 6,227,008 of NW_009260268.1, read as the reverse complement.
ATTACGAGGGAGGAGCTTTGCAGTTTTAGAGCATAACTTCTATATTTGACTTCTGCTGACAATGTATCTGGAAAAGAAAGAAAGATGGAGTTGAAAAGAAGGATGTCAGTTTTAGCTGCACAGTACCTTCATTAAGTGGGGGAGTAAAACTGTAAAGAAAGTTTTGTTGGAAGTCTTACAGGTCTTTATTTTTTCCTGACTGTCAATCAGGAAAGATATTTCTTAATTTTTTAAAGAAAATGGCAGATTTTAGATATATAAGTTGTTATATAGATATAAGTTGCCCTGTTAACAGCAGCTGTTTAGGATTGGAAGTGTGATTAAACCATGGGAGCAAATAATGGGTGGTGTTTTGGTGCATAAGTTCTGCCCTCAGTGGTCTTTTGGAGCCAATGTTTCTTTAGACTTAGAAACAGACATTGCTGTGTAGTGGGAACCTTGGAAAAACAGAGCTCTTTTTCTGACTTTTTACTCCTAAAATAGGGTGCTACCTACTGTCTTTCCAAGTAAATGTAATGATTTGAACATTTAATGATCCACATTTCTGCAATGCAGAAATTCAGATATATAGGTTATTGATAAATACATCTACTGTTCTTGTTTCTGGTTTTATGCTGAGCAGAATGTCAGCAGGTAACATCCCATGCCTTGGTGGCACCTTCCTGTAATTAAAGAGTAATTAACTGTAATTTAACTAAATACAGGCCAAGTGCATCTTTTTTAGTAGCCTCTTATTTTATGAAACTTATTTTATCATTTCACTGCATGGGGGTAAGGGTGACTAATATTTGTGTCTATCAGTTCTTCCCACAAACTATTTCGTTTCTTACCTGCACAGGCTAAAAGTGAGTAGCCTCCTCTTTTGTCTACTTGATAACATGGATGTTCAGGTTTGATAGTGTATGTGACCTGCTTTGATCAGATTGCAATAGGAGAATTATGTCCATGATTTTAGAAGCAACTGGGGACAAGTTGATTTGCAGATTACTCTGAGTCCTTCAAACCTGGAACTTTCTTATTTAATTACCTAAATTTCTCAGAAATCTCATTTAAGATTTTTATTTCATGCCATTGTGGCATGGTAGTAGCTCTTTCTGTAGGTTGATATCCTTAGTTAAATGAAATGTAGTTTTCTGTACATGATCTACAATGTTTGGGAAATCTTTGTTCCTCTTATTGTCTTTTGAGCAAGTGATATTTGTGATAGCCTTAATCTTGTTTGTTGTTTACCAGGCCTCTTGCTGTAATAATTGCTCTTACAACTGTTATTTGCATAGAATGAAATTTGGATTTTTGTTTAAGCTAGCTGTAACCAGACAGCTTGAGCTCTTCCTAAAACCATTCGAAGCCTCTGATTATATACTTTTTCCCCTTTACACCCACTACATGTCAAAATGTCACCTAAACAGATGTTCATACACTCCAGACCTTCAAGAATGCCTGTATTTTCTACTAAACCAGCCTGGTTGCTGGACACAAACCAAATGGCAGTCTGAGAAAACAGCATTGGAAAGGGGGTGTTGAATAGGCACCATGTGTATGTGTGCTATGCATTTTTAAAGACACCTGCCAGACTGCAGATGTAAGATCTATAGGAGAGCATTTGACATCAATCATTTTTTTTTTTTCTTTTCTGTATTGTGACTGTTTACCTTCTGCTAGTTTTCACTTCTTGCTTTGAGCTTGTCCAGTCAAATTCCTAGGGCAAGTGGGACATTCCCTTAGGCATGACAAATAGTGTAGCTATATTCATTCTAGACATTATCCACTCAGCTAGGTACTCCCTTTCCCCTGAAAGATGTTTTTCTTAATTATACCATTTTCACACAGTTCCAATGAGGAAAGGCTTGTGATAATGCTGAGTAGTCCTCAGACAGGCACTTTTCCCAGGTGAAATTTTAACAGGTGTCTGTTTCCACCTTTCACATACCCATATGCTCAGTTCATGTCGAAGACAACGTTGTCAGCGCAAGTTCTTTTACCTTAGTTCAGTCTGACTTCTCTTTCAGTTTAACTACCACCACTTCTGGCAACACATGGCCTTGTATTCCTGTTGCCAACTTCAATTAAATATAATAGTCCATTTGCTTTCCTTCAGACTGATAGTTGCCCCTGAGGTAATACTGCCTATCATTTCCCATGAAAATTCCTCCCAGTACAGTCATTCTCTTTCCACATTTTTCACACTTGACTGGTGTTTTTGAGCACTGCAAAGTGATATTATGCAATGTCATTCTTATCTCTTTTCCCAAATACTCTTTCTTCTCCTACATTACCTGTGGTCCACAGCCTGTTTTCTATGTGTTCTGACTTTGAGAAATGTTTCAGGTAGCATTTTGGATACTTTGTCATGTTTTTTCTTGTCTGTCTTGGTCATGGAGCCAGCAAAACTGACTTTTTCTGACCAGTTTACTTTTGAGTTGGATACTTTCTCATATTTGGCCTATCCCTCAGGATCTGGGACTAGCCATACAGTTCAGTCCCTGCAGTGGTGTTCTATCTCCCTTTCTTGAAGCTCCTCAAAAAATGCTGATCTTCAGAATTAATTTGTACTTGCTTCTGTTTTGCATCTTATTTTTCTTCACCATTTTGCTTAAAAGTGCATAAGTTGCTGTCATGGTTTAACCCCGTCAACAAAGCCCTGCACAGCCCTGGTGGGATGGGAGAGAGAATGGGAAAAGTAAAAAAGTGAGAAAACTCATGGGTTGAGATAAAGACAGTTTAACAGGTAAAGCAAAAGCCGTGCACACAAGCAAAGCAAAACAAGGAATTAATTCAGTGCTTCCCATGGTCAGGCAGGTGTTCAGCCATCTCCAGGAAAGCAGGGCTCCAGTTACGTGTAACGGTTACTTGGGAAGACAAACGTCATCACTCCGAACATCCCCTCCTTCCTTCTTCTTCCCCCAGCTTTATATGCTGAGCATGATGTCATATGGTGTGGGACGTCCCTTTGGTCAGTTGGGGTCAGCTGTCCTAGCTGTGTCCTCTCCCAGCTTCTTGTGAACCCCCAGCCTCCTTGCTCGTGGGGAGGGGTGAGGAGCAAAAAAGGCCTTGACTCCACATAAGTGCTGCTCAGTGATAATGAAAACATCCCTGTGTTATCAACATTGTTTTCAGCACAAATGCAAAATATAACCCCATACAAGCTACTATGAAGAAAATTAACGCTACTCCAGCCAAAACCAGCACAGTTGCATTTCTCTTTTCTTATGCCGAGACCATCCCTGTCAGAATTCTCTGTTGCAGAACACAGTAGCCATTGGCTAAAAATAAAATGTAAAATATGGAGAAAATCTTGGAAATGGCAGACTATTTCAGCTCCTTTTTTCTAAATGCATGTATCTGACAATTTAAGTGGCCAAACCAAAGTATTGGGGAAAATAATAGAGAGAGAGACTTATCCATGAAGACTGTGACTCAAGGCAAGATATTTTGGTTGACCTGGTCTCATCCTTAGTTACAGCTTTGTGTTGCAGTGCTCCCCTTAAGTATTTTTTTTTAATATTTCCTTTTCCTAGTATTTTGTATGTATGTGAATCATTCTACTTTGGGGAGGAAGGGTTATTACTCCTTAGATGAATAATATTAGTATAGTCCCTGAAGATCTTGGCAGGTATCTTTTTTTTTTTTCTCCTCAGCAGAGGTCTCTTACTTCTCTTGTTTGGATTCTATTGGAAGTGTTGATACATAGCCCATTGCTCTTTCAGGTTTTATACTGTAAATCTTAGTCCATGTCTGCACCATATTCTTGAAAGAAAACACAGAATCTTCTTTGGACTTTCTATAATGAGGGGTGATTGAGCTGCCCTTGTATTCTCCCAAAGCACCAATTTTAAACTAGTGCCTTCAAATCACTTGCAATACTCTTTTGATTCTGCCTCAGATGATAATGTAGAATTTTTGTCTATTTGGATATAGATTCTACTGGAAAATCTCAGTTTTTGTGTTGAACGTTTCTTACCTATTTCTTCCACTCTCTCTCCGTCATCAATCTCTCTTCTGCATTTCTTACACCACCAAGAAAGATAAACAAAACTGCTTTGTAGTCTTGTAAGAACCATGTATCTAACAGAAGAGCTTGATGAAGTGGCATTATAGAAGGGTCAAAACAAGTTTTCGATGCATACCTTATTTTGAACTTTATATTTTCCCACACACGGTAATTTCATACTTGTTCTACAGCAAGATATGTTAAGTGAGAAGAATAAGACTCCTACCTGAAATTGTTCTCCCTAAAATTCCTAGAGGTGATGCTGAAAAGTGTTGTCCAATCTTAAACCTCAAAAAGCAATGTTTTGCATCAGATGGTGTTAGTTATGCCAAGTAAGAAAAGAAATCAGACTCTGTAGAGTTGGTATCATTAAAGTATCATTTAAAATCATAGAATCATAGAATCATAGAATGTTTTGGGTTGGAGGGGACCACTAGAGGTCATCGAGTCCAACCCCCCTGCAGTCAGCAGGGACACCGCCAACTAGATCAGGTTGCTCAGAGCCCCATCCAACCTGGCCTTGAATGTTTCCAGGGATGGGGCCTCCACTACCTCTCTGGGCAACCTGTTCCAGTGGTTTACCACCCTCATTGTAAAGAATTTTTTCCTTATATCTAGCCTAAACCTACCCCGATTTAGTTTAAAACCATTACCCCTTGTCCTAACGCAGCTGGCCCTACTAAAAAGGTTTTCCCCCTCTTTCCTATAGGCCCCCTTTAGGTACCGAAAGGCCGCAATCAGGTCTCCCCGCAGCCTTCTTTTCTCTAGACTGAACAAGCCCAACTCTCTCAGCCTGTCCTCATAGGAGAGGTGCTCCAGCCCTCGGATCATTTTAGTAGCCCTCTTCTGGACCCGCTCCAACACTTCCATGTCCTTCTTGTGCTGAGGGCTCCAGAGCTGGACGCAGTACTCTAGGTGAGGTCTCACCAGAGCTGAGTAGAGGGGCAGAATTACCTCCCTCGACCTGCTGGCCACGCTCCTCCTGATGCAGCCCAGAGTACGGTTGGCCTTCTGGGCTGCCAGGGCACATTGCCGGCTCATGTCCAGCTTTTTATCCACCAGCACCCCCAAGTCCCTCTCGGCAGGGCTGCTCTCAATCCTTTCTCCCCCCAGGCTGTATTGATACTGGGGGTTACCCCATCCCAGGTGCAGGACCTTGCACTTGGCCTTGTTGAACCTCATGAGGTTCACACAGGCCCACCTCTCCAGCCTGTCCAGGTCCCTCTGGATGACATCCCGGCCTTCTGGTGTGTCAACCGCACCACTCAGCTTGGTGTCATCTGCAAACTTGCTGAGGGTGCACTCTATCTCACTGTCCAAGTCATTGATGAAGATGTTGAACAGCACCGGTCCTAGTACTATGTGTTAGAGCTAACACAGTAATAAAAGAGAATAGTGTAGATAATGTTATGTCCCTTCAGATGCTGGGAACCCCGAGCTGTGCAGCACCAACCAGCCTACAGCACATTGTGCAGGCCACATCTACAGAAACGGTTACCCCGTTTTGGTCATTCAAGCTATTATCAGATTTTCTTACAGGAAAACAGCTCTATTCACCATTTCTACTGTCAAACAGAGATGTTTGCATGAGAACTTCTTGCTGCGCTTTTAGATAAAGGCAAGGTGATGCAGGTGTAATTGCTGGAGCCAATGGGGAGTTGCCCACAGGATCTTCTACAATGAGCAGGCTGAAGTTATCCTGTGGGCAAGGGGTTTGTGCAGCACAACGCTGGCCTGAAGGCTAAACTGTACGTGCAGTGCAGCACAACACTGCACAGCACAGGTCTGGTTCTATTCAGGTTAACCGTTGTGTGGATCACTCACTCTTCCATGTACAATGGTCTTCTGGTCAGCATCACTACAAACCGTTATTTTTAGCAACTGTAAACAATTGTATATGTTTGCTATCTTTCTTACTAACAAAAAGGCTGAAGATCATACTGGCTTGAACGATAAAGTCTCCTTTCAACCATTGAGTGGCTCCCCCCAGGTGAGGGTTGAGGCACAGAAAAGAAGCAATAAAAAGTCCTGGCCTCAGCCCTTGCCTGTGGTGTTCTCGTTTGGTGAATAAAGGATTCAAGTCATTACATTGTCAATCTGTCAGCCTCTCTGTGCATGAAGGAAGGATTTCAAAACTGCCTAAGTAGGATGTGAGCACTTAAGAAGATCAGGTTCTTTTGAAAATCGCAGGCTAAATTCAAATTATTTTGATGGATGTCAACATTTTCTTCCTGCTTTTGTGGAAAAAACCCCCCACCAACCTTTCTTCCTGCATATTTTTCTCTTTGATGGAACAAAATATCACTGTTGTATATAAGCTTTTATTTTTTGCCCAGCCCACAAGTTGTTTAACTATATTAACTGAGGAAAATTTACATTCTGAAATATGTCCATCTCAGAACTAGACATGCCTGACCTACTTTGATGATGTGTTTCAGGATGACAGCAGGCATTTTAATGGTGTAGTATTGTAATACGTCTTCAGACTGAGAGTTAACAATAATTCATAAACTTCTTGTTTACCATTATTCTATGCTTGGTTTAGGAAACTGGTGCAAATATACTGTAACTGGGTTATGATATGAGTATTAATAAAACACTAGCATTTAGCTTGTTAGGTACACTAGAGCTCAAGTGCTTTACAGAAAAACTAGGAATGGGAAGAGCCAGAGGGCCTGAGTGAAGGGGAAAAAAATCCAGTTTTAACCCCCTCCAAAAATTCTCAGTTTACTTTTTCCCTAGTGTCTATTGAAATGGAATAGTTAAAGTTGAAAAGACAATTTGATTTGGGCTTTTTTTTTTTTTTCCCCCAAATCACTTTTCTTAAGAAATATCTTGGGAAAAAGATTGTGTCACAATCACTATATAGTATCTGCCCATGTTCCCAGCCATCCTTTGAGGAAATCTATTATTGGTAATAGATGCTGCTTCTGAATGAAGATGTATTTGGCCGAATGCTGCCCTCAGCTATGTCAGTGGAACTGCCAATACATCAAAGCCCGTGAAATTAGTGATTTTCCAGTGGTATAACTGAGGGCAGATTTTGTCCTACTGTATTGAAGTGTGTAGGCAGTTCAAGAATAACATGTAGTCTTTTGATCTGCTTATAACCTCTAGTAAAAGTATATGGAGTCATCTGGCAGAATGAAGCTTTTCTGTAGAATATTTCTGTGATCTCAGTTATCTGATAGCTGTCCAGCTGATTCTTTAATTCATTATGCCATGTGCTACATTACTACATTTCATACTGTCACCCTGAGAACATGTGCTCTCTTAACCTTTAAAGGTATTTTAATCTAGAAATTTTTCCCCAGAGAGGATGCATTGAAGAACTGTAGTGATTAGCAAGTTGGGGAAAAATTGTCCTGACTGGTTTATTTTTATGCTAAGTGATTACAATTATTTTTGCTTTTTATATCACATTGACATTTTACATTTACCAAAATTTGGGAAATTTATGGAAACATCTACAAAAATTGTTTCTGATGTTTTCATCAGGACAATTAATAATTTACTTTCTTTTTTTGTATTAAGCTCTCAATAGTTGTCTCTTTCAAGAGTTAGATAGGATGGTTTGGGTTGGGATGAGTCTTAAACTCTCAAGCAGAGAGTTGGTAATCTAAATCTATTCTGGTAATCCAAACTGTTGGCAGGAGGAATCACCTGATTACTCGAACAAACTGCCCAGGTCAGTCCTGGAAACCATGGAGTCTGCAGAGAACCTTTCTTACCCATGAACCACTGCTGAAATCCTCTGTCCTCTTGTCTTGGTGATACATTTTTGTGGATCTTTGCCAAAAGCCTTATAGATTTGAGAGCATCAACTTTCTCTTTCTTCCATCCCTTGCTATTGTAGATTTCCATAATGTGTTTTGATGTGTAACAAAAAAATTAACAATGCTGATATTTAAAGTATCATTATTGGTGCCTGGTAAACATCACTGGGATGAAGTAGGAATTAATATAGCACAGCCATTGTTTCAGGCTTTCTGCTTGCTTAGTCAATCATATTTGCATGCATCAGTCTTGCTCCTCATCTTAAATCTTTTCTCTGCATCTGAAGGAGACAGATGTGTTTCAAAAATCTAAATAAAGCTGCAAGGCTCTTTCACTGTCACTACACTTCAACAAATGCTGGCCTTACATAAACTCGTATCAGCTTCTATGTGTGATGGGCAAACCACGAGCTGTCCTCAGTTTGAGTTTGTTTCATAAATTTGGCAAAGTACAAGTTGGAGTCCTCTGAAATCTAATAGGAAGAAAAACAAATGAAAACTTTCCCATGTGAACTCTTGCATTCAGCTTCTGGTCTCAGCGGGAAATAGGACAGCAGGAGTTTCTTTCATGGCATCAGGTTTTCTGGCATGCAAATTTTCAAATGTTCTAACAATTTAGAAGCTCAGTAAAGTATATTATTAAGTGGAGATAATAGCTCCTCCAACTACATGAGCAAGTGTTTGGTTTTGTTATTGTCTTTCAAATGCATCTATGTCCTTGTAAAAAAAAAATCTGCCAGAAAATAGTCTTGCTGTCTTTGATCCATTACCTCAACCTATGAGAATGTGTTTGGGTTTTGTTTCTTTGTTTATCCCTGGCATTTTTTTATTGTGGTTGTTGAGGGTTTGGGGGTCTGTGTGTGTGTTGTTGTCTGTTTTTTTGTTTTCTTTGTTTGTTTGTTTGTTTTTACAGTTCAAGTATTCAGTAGATTTTTCAGGCTAAAGGGTCCTTTAGGTTTAAAGTTTACTTGTAACTCTCACACCAAGTTCTTTGCCCAAGTCGCCTACTGAGTATGGTATATTTCCATATGACTTGCATAGAATTCATCAGCCCTTAGAAGTTATTTTCATATGAATACAGTTCCTGCAAAGTAGGACTGGGATAAAATAGGACAGATCTAGGGACTTGATATTGTGAATGCATGTAAGCATGCTGACATCCAGGTGAATATACCTTAGAGATACTTTCTCAGCTTTGCTTATCTTTTTTCTGCACAGATCACTCTCCATTTCATGCTTTTAGAGTGAGGAATATTAATTAAAAAAAAAAAAACAACAACAACCAAACTTCTTTGGCAAGAAATATTTGGAAGCCATAGGATATTTTAAAAAATCTGACATCAATGGCTACTTTACCACTTCAGAATAAAAACATCATATTGATTTTTGGCCCCCATTCTGGCTAGCCCCCCTTTTTCCTCCCAATTCTCTCATCAATATGCTTTGTTTAAGTCTGGGTTTTATCAATTAAGGCTATTGTATAACAACAGGATCCAGACTGTGACATGAATAATAAAGTGACTTGATTTCTGTTGTTGGCAATGGCTGTGAAATATTTTTCAACTCTATCTGTGATCATTTAATTTTAGGAGTTTTTAAAACTGAGCTATTTCTGTGTCTAGAAAGTACCAAACCCAAAAGGCATTAATTCCAGTGGGCATCCATCCAGCTATCACACCAGAAAACCAAATACAACCCCAAGTAAAATCATAAGATCTAAAAGAATGTCTCTGAGTGAGTGCTTCTTAGAAATGAGAATATTCATGATCTGAATGAATCTGAATAGCTTACCATTGGGAAAAACAATTCTGAGATGCAGAACAATATCAGCTATGTATTGAAAGTGGGCAGGAAAGAACCTGTTTCCAGTGAGAAATCAGCAGGCCCTATCAGCTTTTAAAATTAATTTATTTTTTCCCCTGGAAGCTCTTTATAGCGTCTACAAGCTGTCAATACCCATGAGCCTGTGATGTTCTCCTGTTTGTTTATTTGGTGCAAACATGGTAGTTTCTGCTTTGCACCAACCTTTATGCCATTATTTCACTAAATTTTCAGTTTTTATCAGCTTCTTTCACTTTTCTAAGACAAAATCTTTGCATTTGAATGCTATGGACCCCTCAGGAAATATTTGTTTGAGAGAGCTGGTCCATTTCAGTTACTTTGCTGAAGAAGGAAGCCTTTGCTACAAGGAAGATATTCTATCTTAAACCAAATTAAATTCTTAAACAGACTTACACATATTGAATAATGTATATTTATATTATCTGAGAAAACTGATTGATAGCATAAATAATATTTTGCACCATTAAATCTTATACTGTAGTTTTTGTGATACTTTCTTGTATTTCTGTGATAATGCAATAGTAGTAAAAACCTTCATTTGCAGGGGGTTAGCATACCTGTTATATTTGACAAATTTAACTTTAACTCAATTATTTCAGTAGATATCTCAATATCTGTCCTTTCCTTCTGTTGGTTCCCCCTCCAGCTCCCAATTTCAGGTGTAGTTTCTCTGTGCAGGTCTTTGTCTGCAGCAAGCATACTCAGTCTGCAAGAATAACACGTGAACAACCACTTGTATTCTTGCTTGGGCTTCCAGTGAGGACAGTATGTGCACTACAAACTTATGTGTGGTGCAAGGATGCTTAGTGCACACAGAAACTTAGACTGATACAATCTGAATATGTGCAAAGTCTATTTTTGAACAGTTTGCAACCCAGTCAAAAATGCAGGCTGATTTTGCAGAGGAACAACAGGGTGAACCTTTTAGTGGCTGCTCTCAGGCAAGGATCCACAACCCTACTTTTAAATGGTTAAACAGCAGGACTTTAAAGGTATGCTTTGTCAAAATGTCAGATTTGAGATTTGACGTTATAAAAATGTAATTTCCCCAACTCAATTTTTGAAATGGCTATTCTGACTGTGTTTTCCTCAAAAGCAATGGCTTGAGGCAGACAGCCACCATAGATAACATCAACTTAAGTAGTTATGTTTTGGGAAAGTTTTTTTATAAACAACTGAAAATGGGTTCCTTCAGAGGGAAAAGATGGGCTCTCTGAAAGGGGGAGGATGGACAACCTGCTTCTGAAAAAGAAATAACACAGTACAAGGTGTGCTTAATAACTAATTACAGCATTAGCAGTTAAAACTCAAAGAGCTTGATCAGGATTCATATATATACATATATCATTGCAAATGTTCTTTAATATGAGTAGATGGTTCAGAAAAAACACTGTGCCAAGAGAATAATAAATAAATCACGTCAGAATATGCTTTTTTGTCTTTAATCGATAAAAGCCCCCTATTATTCATAAAAATCTTTACTGAACTGGTATACAAAGCAGAGTAAAAACTGCGCTGTATCTAGCAGGACCATAATTACTTTGCTAGGCAGTACAGGGGTTAACTGCTTGTTGTTCTCATTAACAGTTGCAGAAGGAAATGGTCCTTCACTAATTGGCAGATATTGGCTTAACAAAACAAGGCTGGACTGGAACGCTAAGCAGCACATGTTAGGTAAGCAGTGAAATTAAGAGAAAATATATATCTGTTGACGATACAGATGTTACTCATTTGAAAACATAAAGTCAAAACTAAAAGTGACAGAAAGGGTTGCACCTAAATTTCTTTGGGTTCATCCCTATTTCTGGTGACTTCTGATCATTTGCAGAGAGAATCACAGAAATTGAAAATACTGCCCACATTGGCTTAGTGAATGGACTTCTTCATTTAGTTGTGTCTAAAGATAGGTGCGTCTCTCATGTCCTAAATGTACGGCTATGAAAGGAAAACTAGAAAAATTGTAGGTTTGACTGAGTGTCACCAGATTTCTTTCTAAAATAGTATGTAAAATAAAGTATAAGTAGTGGATTTGCCTCAGACGTGTGAAATGGCATTAGAGTTGCATTGTATATGCTCCACTGAATACTTGCAGGGATTTGGGCATGAAAAACATCTGCACAGTACAGTTAGCAGCCCTGCCATAATCCAAAGCATAATGTACCAGGTTCTCTACATTTGCTTTTAAAGTTTGTCTTCTGCTATACAAATGATATAGTACTAGCTGCCAGAAACAGAAAAGATCACCTAGGAAACTATAAAAGCTTCTGAGATTGTTACAAAAATATGGATTAAAGTTAAGACATTAACATTAAGACAGAAAAGCGTGGTATATTCCAGCATAAATGGGAAGGCAAATCATATAGAATCAAAAAATACTTCTCCCAGAGTAGTCTCTGGAGAAAAAACGCATGTTGTCTAAGGCTAGAAATAATAAACGTGCACTGGTATGATGCAAGATGAAGTATAAACATCAACATGACATAATGAAAAAGAAACACTTTGGTTCTGTTATTCTTTGTTGGATGTATATAGGTGAAGATATCAGAGGAGAAATCAGTTGATGTAGACTGCATAGTTATCACCCCACATATCACAAATCGTCCAGTGGACATAGATTTAATGGCCAGGAGACTTCACTGTGTGGTCATTCTGTCAGTCAAACACAGGTCCTGCTGACTCTGCAGGGGAGGTGAAACCCTTAGCTGTGTGAGTGTGAGCGTTCGTGTTTATTCCAGCTGTCTGCAACTGGTAGAAGGCAAACATTACCACATCTAATATTCTTGGGACATTGCATGGTATGCTTGCTGACATGAAACACAGGCAGGGACTATTTCACCTCAGTTTTCTCTGAGGAATTGTAAATTACCCTCATGAGATATTCAGTAACACACACAAGATTGGCTGTTTATCAGCCTGTTTCAGGTGGGTTAGTGTAATGGTTTCTACAGAATTTCTCACTCCTTGTAATTTAAAATATGGGTCCTGGAGCACCTATATATGAGCTTTAGTGCAGCAGGCTTTAAGGAGGAAAGTAGTTTTGCCAGCCAGCAGAGGAAAGGGCATTCCCTTCAAGATGCAAGGTATAGCTAGATTTTATTTCTTCCAGCAATCTGACAGGAACTGCTGGGATAGGGAGTAAGGAAGAGACAGAGGTAGTGACAGAGAAGGAAGGGGATCATTCTTCTGGCTATATCTGTCCAGAAGTTGAGAAGGCTTCAGTGTCCTTCATTACTTTGATTTCCTCATTTGAGACTGTTTGGAAATTTCTTCCCCAGTCCTTCACAGTCTTGTGAAGCCAGAATAAGAATGAAGTCTGATGATTTGCTGTCTCACACATATCAACCTTCCCTTTTTTTATGGAATGCTTATTGTCATTGTCGTCTATTACGACTGAGAAGACATTGCCCCTTGCCATTGTACTGATTGCTGTCCTTTCTGCACATAGGTAAGAGATTTGCTAAGTAGGAAGTTTCAGACAGGCAGGCGTTCATGGAAGGGGATTCAGCCCTCTGCTTAATGATGGCTGAAAGCTATTTTAGGCAGCAGGCAACAACAGAGGTGAGAATACACTGAGCTCCTAAGGTCATGTGCAAGGCATTGATTTTCAACCTTATCAGTGCAATGGGAGAAAAACAGAGTACAAACAACAGTCTGGCATCAAATTAAAAGGTGGGTGTGCTGGTAGCGCATGCCTGGAATAACCAAATGAAAATTATGGTCTTCAAAAGTCTAGTCCAATGCACTACTGTAGTCTCAGCCAAGTCAGCAAAGATGTAGATTAATTCAGCTTTGCCTCTTGCTTTTTTTTCTTGCTTAGTTTGAGACAGATTGTATTTATTGCACAGGCCAGCACTACACCAAACTACAGCAGGTTCATTCCTTAAATGTCAGTTGATTTTACGAGCTCACATTTAACAAAAGAAGATGCAGAGTAAGAAACTCACAGATATTTATGCATAGACCCAATGTTTGTTGACAATTTCGGCGAAGACACCGAGGCGAAGGGCTCCGGAGCGGAGGATCGCGCCGGGGGACCCTTTCCTAAAAGCGGCAAAAACCGCGAAGGCAAAAGCGCAGGGAGGGAGAGGGCACCCGAGCCCCCCTCCCCCCTCACCTCAGAGCCAGCTCCTAACGAGCGGGCAGCTCTGACGCAGCGGGGGCGGAGTCAGGGGTGACGGCGGCCCGACCCTCCTGACGTATAAAAGCAGCCCCCAGGGAGCGCGAGCGACCCGGAGTGCCGCGAACAGGACCGGCAAACA
>NW_009260268.1:6211010-6212863 GCF_000687185.1 Egretta garzetta | reverse complement strand
AAAGAAAAAGAACAGGTGGTGTTGGCAGCACACACACAAAGCCATGTACACTTTATTCCAAGACTAACAGCATGTGAGGCTTTGAGCTTATGCAGGCAAACAGAAGAAATTCCAAAAGCATGTGCTGGCACACATGGGAGAGGATGGATACTTAGCAAACATATATTCTGGACACTTCCTTTATTTCTGTTGTCCCATTTATATCCAATATGCAGTTATGTCGTTAGAGGTTGCATTATTTTTTGTTGTTCATCAATCCCCTATATAAATCATAAACCAAAACTGTAATATGTTCTTTTGTGCAACAGTCAGAAATCTGTCCCTTGTATCGTGTTGGGAGAACTGTTCCGCCTATGCCATAAGATTTCAGTGGTGTTATAAAAAAAGGGCATTTACCTGAGTCTCTGAGTTCCTTTATGGGAGAAAGCCTCATCTTCCAGTCTATTTGTAACATTAGACAGAAAATAATTTTTCATCTGATATGACTTTGTGTACAAGACTGAATTTCTGCTACAGCCGAAGTCATGCCAATGCCTGCAGAGCAGAATTCTTATTACTCTCTTGGAGCAGGACTGTCTTCCAGAATAGTTCTGCATTTCAGGCCTTGCTTAAAATCACAGGTGCTCTAATACAGATCTGCTTTCAGTGAAAGAGCTGCCTTAAGAACAATATTCCTACTGTTACAAAGATTTAATTCTGAGCATTTTTAGGAAAAACTCTATTTTTTTCACTTTGTTAATAGTTTTAGGGACGACTCCAGGGAAGACAGCAATCTCTTCACAACAGATATTAATTATCATTGTAGGTTATTACTTAATGATGAGAAAGAGTGATGAAAGAGAATACATGTGTGTATAAAGATGTTGTAAGCCCAGTGGAACCCAACAAAACAAATTTCAGTGTTGAGAGGAGATTACATGTCTCATTTCTAATATTCCTTTTATGATGAAACCTGACTCAAGGGCAGAATTTTTATAATTGCCACTGATACTTAGATAAAATTTGAATTGTTCCTTTAAAATTGCCCTTAATCGTCTCCAAACTCTTAGTGGAACTGAGTTAAATGTTTTCTCATACACTAATATTTCACACAAGGATTGAAATAAGTGGGTGGTGTGTTTTCTCAGAGTTTGGGGTTTTTTTTTAGTATTAGGAAATGGAAAGGACTATATTTTATCACCACATTGCCACACTAGAACTTCTATGTAAATTACAGAGTTATTATGAAGACCACTACTCTGTACCGACCCAAACTGGAATGCGCCTGCAGCATGAACAGTTCATTAAGCCTGAAGCAAACAGGCATTTTACACTAGTCCAGAAAGAAAGTTCCAAAGATTTCTCCTAGTCCTTAGATTAAGCTGTCTTTCTCCTTCATTGTGCAGTGGTGCTTCGTGCGCAAGTACATAACACCTCTGCTAGGCAAGGACAACACCACCTACATCATGGTAGACAAGTTGTCAGGTCTGGTATGCGCCATAAGGTGTTAGCATACCGTAATGACAGGTCAGGCTTCAGCGTTTCACGAGGGCTGGTAGAGGCGGCACGGCCTTTTCCTGGTTTGCTTAGTAGCAAGTAGCTCGCCCCCGACCCGCTGCTGTTCTGGGCTGTTTGCCCAAAGTCTTCCAAAGAAATACTAATCCCTGACAGCAAGGAAAATCATCCTCCGCATTCCCCTCTGTGGAAACAGCAGGAGCCTCAACTGCAAAACTGTGCTTGGTGGTATTCTCTGCGGTGTTTTGGAGTAGACCTGCAAACCTGACAAAATGGCAATGTCTCTGCAGTACAGTGGAAGCATCTGTTGAACTCAGGTGGCTGATCATGCAAACCAGCAATGTGTATAAGGCGTGAGA
>NW_009260268.1:6146593-6210954 GCF_000687185.1 Egretta garzetta | reverse complement strand
GAAAGAGTGGAAAAGACTTGTAGTATGTAAGACAGAGACTTGATATTCATTTTCTCACAACGGAACTGTAATTTTTGTGCCACTGTTGATAAAGTATTGCTGTGCCAAATAAACCTCAGCCGCACAGTAGCAAATGAAATTGATACTGTGGTTTGTTTTTTTTTTTAAAAGTCAAGAGGATGACTGGCTTTGGATCTAACCCACAATGGTGACATGGCTGAGGTAGTTAGTGTTCCTGTGCTCTCATCAAAACTTCAGTTTCATATGCTTGCTCTCCAAGCCACTTGCTCAAAATAAAGTGTAAATTTTTACACAGAAGGCTTAAGTAGAATTAGCATGCAGAACTATATCTTGGGTGATATGCTTTTCATTAGTGTACTGTTTAGCATATAGGTAATGGCATGGTGGTTACAGTTAATTTTTGCTGAAAGAGGAGTAAAGAAGAAAACCTTCACGTTTGAAGAAGTGTTGCAAAGGGAATTGAATACCCTAATTTGAATCTCCTCTTATCTGTGTACTGAGAAAAAAAAAAAGGCATAAAAAAATAGATGTTTGAATTAGATTTTTCCAGAGAATATACTTAAAATTGCAGAATTATTTCCATTAACATTCCACTCTGAATACAGATAACAGCCAATACAACATAATTTTGTATTCTTTATTTAGAACATAAAGTACCAAAAAGAAATGGCTGAATTAATACTAGAACTGAATTTACCTTGGAAGTATCATTATTGTCTGGTCTCCAGAAGTAATTAAAACTGGGAAATAGGATTGCAAATGAGTCTTTTGATGTGACATCAGCAAATCTACTGTAACCGAAGGATGATGGGCTGAACCATGTCTTTCACATAATCTGATTAAGAATGTGTTTTACAGCCACAATTGTACAGTGAAACTCACTTTTGTATAAATTATAGTTTTTATACAGTAGAATAGACTTATTTTACAGAAGGGCATATATTATTTTCCACACACCAATCAACGACGGATTAAAAGTGACTCATAAAATTGATTTTACATGAACAGGTATTTTGCATATTATGCAAGAAGGGAAAAACCAAAATGTGTAAGGTTATGTATGAAATTACCTCAAGTATTGCTCCTCTGTTTCACGTAAAGGGTCTTTTAGTTAATACACATGTGGGATTTGGAAGCATTGCATTTCTTCTAATCAGCTGGTGCTGAAATGAGAAGAAATTCTCTAATGTTTTGTGTGGAGGCTTACACAAATTACAGATAGCAACTTAATACGCTGCTCTTCCTTTTTGGGGATATAAAGCAGCTTATCCAAACAATGAAGAATGTTACCTCCCAGCTGTGCTTCTGTTGTACACTCGGGAACTTTCTTCCCTGTACCTGCTGGTGAGGACTAAAAGGTATGTGGAGAATATTCTGCACAATGGCAAGATGTTTTCTCTTTTGGGAGGTGGTAGGGATTCTGCAAATTTATATTTTAATAATTTATGTGGTCATGGAATTACATATCATCATATTGCACACAGCCCATGGGGAAGTGTTAAGGTTATGGTTTCAACCTTAAATCTTGCATTTCCTGGCTAGTGAGCAATTACTTTATAATATTACTTGCATTTTAATACCTTTGGGCTAATCCTGTCCCTATTAAAAGAAAACTGCAAACTCCTACTGGTTTCAAAAGTTGAAACACCTGTATGTAATGCACATAACTGTATTTCATATGTACATAAAGATTTTATGCTTTTCTAGGCTGTTCAAAGATCAGTTTTTTTAAAATTTTTCCTCTATTTATGTTTAGTATGATATGCCATTTAGTGAGGAAGCAGAGATTTAGCAACATTATTAAAGAACAAATTAAATGTCAATTAGCACTGACATTATAATGTCAGAAATCTAATCCACAACAGAGTTTTAGTTCAGCATACTAATCCATGCTCATTTGCTTCTTATTTGTGATGTTAATATTTATCTTCAAATGAAATATTAAATAAGTAAACTTTCAGAGAAAATATACTGTACATCATTGAAGAATTTAGGGTCTCTCTAAGGTATGCTCCTTGAAAAGATTGAATTTTGCAAGTATGGGCTCAACAATATTCTTGATGTTATTGCCATAAATGCCCTGGATTTCCTTGGAAGTTAAATAAAGCCAACACTGTTTCTTACCAACCCCTTTTAGGTATATATATAAAAAAAGATCATTTGTGTCTAGCCCATTTGGTGCTTATTTATAGATTTTAATCTCTTTGTAAACTTCTGATTTGTCAATATTTCCATTAAGGCAAAGTACCAGCATTAATATCAGCATCTGACTGAAAGAGACAGAAAAATTGGTGCTTTATTATAATAAATCAATTTAAAAAAGGAAAAATATAACACACTGTTTATGAATCATTAGTGCTAAATTTACTGCTCTTTGAAACAAAAACCTAGACCTCCAAACATTGAATAGTAATTACGTATTAAAAAAGACAAAAACTGTTTGTTGATATTTAATAATTGAATTGCACACTGATGATTCCAATATTTTGAAATTTTATTCTGAGTTTCTTGAATTCTAAATTCCCTCTTGAAGTTCTTAAAATGTCAGGTTCCTGCCTGTTCATTAATTATTTACTTTAACTATGCTTCATGAAAATTATTAGTTTAGCTTAAATATCTATATATACACTTCATGGATACCATAATGTTCACATTCCTGTACTGAAACATATGCATAAGTAATTGGCTAAATTAGTATCAAAAAAAAAGCACGCGTGCCTCTGTCAGTTAAGAAAATGGAACTGTGAAAAATTAGAAAAAATAAAAAAGGCTATAATTTCTTTTAAATGTTTAAGTGTTCAGGTAGGATAACAGCACTTGCTGGTCTGAACCCATGTGATTAAACGGATAACTCCATGTTGAAGTATCACTGAATATGTTTCAAATTCTGCCAGCTATTGATAACTGTCCAGGAGTCATATTCTAAACTGACCATCCTGACTCTGTTTTAACCAGCATAAAGCTTTTTCTCTTCCATTATTGAAACCTGCTTTGGAATAAGCATTTCTAGAAGGAGAGACAAATTGAGCAAAGCTCACTCTCCTAGGCAAAAAGATAACTGCCAGCTTGCCCTATAAACACAATTTTACTTCGTGACATGTAGCTTTCTATGACCATGGGGATGTGGAGGAGACTTTGGCATACACATGGTTTGGGGTTTTTTTATAATTTTTCAGCAAGTTAAAAAGCTTCTTGCAAAACCACAAAGTATAAGTTTCTCTCATCTAAAGAGCCTGAGTTCATTGTGTTGATATCATCTCAGCATTTCCAATTTGCTTAATTACAGTTGTGGCACAAACTTGTACGTTGTTTTTTGGGCAGTATCAGGGAAATACATTGAAGCAATTAACAGATTAAATTAAAACAGAGCTAATGTATTGAGAAAAACAATTCCCTTAATCTTTACTATGACTTAAGATGTACAAGAAGTCAAGTCAAGATTGCACAACAGTTCTCTGCTGAGCATAAATACTAAGGACTGGATTTGGAGAGTTTGGCATGTGTAAAGATGACATTGAATTGGACAGACAAAATGTTAACTACTAAACCCACTTATTAAACATTTAAGTACTTTAAAAAAAAAAGAAATCTCAAGAGTATATGTGGGTCCAGTTCTAGGAGACATCCAGCGGGACCTAACTGGGTTGGATTAATAGGAATATCTACTTGCTGGCTGTCTACATTTAGCTTGCAATTAGAAAAACACCACACTGGGAGCTGACAATGGAAATGAGGTATTGAGGTCTTACCAAAAAAGATATTTTTCACAGCATTTTCTATATGGGACTCTGGTCTAGAAATATGTCCCCAGAAACATGTTTTCTTTTTTTTTCAACACTAGCTTGCTCAGGTTTTGCTTGCTTGGCATTTTGCTTAAAATATGTTTATATTTGCTTTGTTAAATAGCTTAGTTATTTTTTTATGCAAAAGTACTTCAAAACTCAATGTCTCTAGTGCTGGTATACCTGGGAAAACAACAGTGGTTTGAGTGACTTGAAATGCAGATGTTTATCACAGCAAAAAATCAGTCTGAGAAACAAACTTCATATTTAGATTGGGATATGCTATGTCATGTTTGTTTAATTTAAGATAATTTTTAGTTATTTGAGATACAGATGTTAGTTTATTACAGTGTAAGTGTTATGAATGAAAAGCAATAACAAGAAACTCATGAATATTAATCTTGTGTCTAACACAGATGCTACTACTTTGGCAAATATCTTTAAAGTTGGTATCTAAAAATAAGTTTATATTTTGATAATCTTAGTCTAAAGACAGATCAAGACATATATATGGTATGCATTAGGGACCAGCTGCACTGGGAATTAATTGTAGCTGATTGGTGGTGACTATATCATGATCTGACCTCCATTTCAAGTAAACCCCAGTAATATGATAATTTTTTACTGCTCCATATTTCCAAGTAGTGAAATGGAATTAATTATATTTCTCAAGCGGTGATAATTTAAAGATAGTTAACTTTCATAAAGCATTTGGAAGAATGGGTATAGTTTGAAATTGTATATACAGATGAGTGAAGTGAACTAAGAGCTGAGCTCGTCACTATGTAATTGATACATATCTTTGTAATGACCCTTTCATTTAGCAAATTAAAAATTTCATTTCTTTATTTGGTGTAATATTTTAAATTAATATTGCATCATAACTTGTAATTCTGATGTTATGGTCAATAACTTACATAATTTGTGACGAGTACTTCTATTCACAGCGTTAAAAATGTATGTTAATCTGCATTCTGCTGTTATGGGTGACAATGATCACAGCTGCAGATTATGCAATAAGCATAGTGCTGAGAAAGTCCCTCAGAGAGCAATGTAAACCTTGTTATGATAAAGACAGCTAGAGCTACTTCAATAACAGCAAATAAGTGAAGAAAAAACACAGATAATGAAAGTGTTAACTCACTTCATTCAAGAGGTATTTGACCGTAAATTTGTGTGTTCATTCAACAGCTATGTCCACGCTTTGTGAGCACTCAGGCAATGAATCCAACCTCATTTCCAGCAGAGAAGACAGAAGATGGCTTTTAGGTTATCAAACTTAAGGTCAAGTGCTTCAACAATATGAGTGGCTGGTATGTATTTTAAGTGGGTTTTAGGGACGTTTTGCTTTTAACAAAGAGAAAAATGGAGAAAGGGCTGAATATAAATCAACTCTTCTTTCATCTGCTATGAATGGTTATACAGAGGCAGATGACATTTTTTACCTTTGCTGAGAGCAGTTGCATTCATCAGAAATCTGAACTTGTAACTCTCTAACACCTAAAGCATCTCCTTTATAATTTTTCGTTGTTTCTACCCAAGTGCAATACTACTAATTTACGATTTTAAATTATATCTTATTATTTTCAGAAAATAAAATATTTGCTTCTGGATTCTTGCTCCATTTCAATGGTTGACGTAGAGTTTCAAAAAGGTGACTTCCTCTCTTTTAATAGATGTACTTTGGTACATGTGAAAAATATTCAACATAACTAAGCTGTTCTGTTCAGTTCCCAAGGCACATTATTCTGCTTCTGCTTTGGGATAGTATAAGTATAATATGTGGTGAACTGACTGGAGGTACAGTATTAACTGAAAACAAATCTGTATAAAACACATGCATTTTCTGTCTGCAGTCAAATAAGGGGAATGGTATTTCCTATGACTGTATTGAATTTCTTCAAAGGGTCATGCTTGTGTTTAAACCTTACCACAAAACCATAGAATCCATACCTTCTTAGTTACATATAAAAACACTTCAGATATAACAAGTCCTGACTGAATATGTGCTTAGCTTTAAAAACAAAAACCTGTAAGACAGTAATTCTTATTAGATATCAGATGCTTTTATTATCTATGGACACCAAAGTTTTCTTTTGTTCTAGTAATAGGATCACCTTTAGAAGGATTTTTTTTCTTTTAGTAAAAAAATACAACCCCCCAAATTTGCAGTGATTTGTCCCAGAAATCTTTGGGTTTCTTATTATTGTAGTATTCCTTAAAATACTTGCTCATTGTTTCTTATAAGGAAAAGAACTCCACAGTTTTAAGCTTTATTTTATTCTCATTTGATGGAAATTGATTTCTAATTTAAATTAAGGCCAATTTAAATGAGTTTAATGTCTCTCGCAAGCCTGACTGATCAGTGGATGAAGTTAAAGAATCATCCCTCTCTTTTGTTCCTTCTGATTGCTTTTCTGCTGTCTCAGTTTGCCAAGTGAGTTCACCAAAGCAGCTGCACTAATTCCTGTCAGAGCTAGAGACAGTGTGATAGAAACAAAAGACCTGCAGAAGGGAGAGCAGAATCTGCTTATGCTGCCTTAGACAATGCTGGGATTTATCTTTAATCATATCAGCTTGGGCTGGGATTCACAGAATAACTCAAACCAGTCAAAAATGAAGGCCGATGAGCTCCTGTCCTGCTTGTGTTGATGCTAGGATGATGTGCCAAAATTAAGAACCTTTTCAGAGAGCTGATCTGGATGAAAACCCTCCCTATCAAAAGCTTGCCACACAAGCATACAGGTGAGAGAGTGGGCAAGAGCCTCCTAAATAGCAGGTCTCTGCCAAATCCCGCAACTAGCAAGGGGACAAACCTGAAACCACTAGTTTGCTTCAAAGAATACATAGACTAGAATTTAAGTAAGTTGCCACACATATTTTGTGTTTGGGCATGAATATGGCAGGGAAACCTGTGGCTCCTTATATCAACATAAGAGCTTTCGTTGACTTTAAGGAAAAGGTTTTAACCTCAAATTACTTATTCTTCCACCAGCTTCTCTATCTGGGGAGTGTAACAAGGAATACAGAATTTTAAACTTGTTTCTAAACTCAGCAATATGATAAAGGAATGCACCTTGATCATATGAAAAATCCGCCTGGTTTGTGCAAATTTTACAGTAGAACTTAAAATTGACTGCTTTTTTACACACCCCACCCCACCCCTTTCTTCATATTTCATCATAGGGAACTAAAATGTCCTGAGAATTTTGTTAACAGTATGAACTTCTAGTGTCAAGAGTTTTTCCAGGAGTGATATGACATTATGGTTCCTGCTTCTTGTTGTTATAGGTAAAAGCTGGAAGCATTTTACTGCTATTTTGGAACAGTATAGTATCATGGAATGCAGAACCACTATTTTTATATTAATATATGTATATATTACATGGAGAGACCCTAAAGGTAAAGAAGATTGAAATCAAATAATGGCCTAATACTCATCAGCATGCCTGTCAGTAGTCAGATAAGGTGTGTAATTTTTTTTTACCTACAAATAGGATTTCAAACACAGGGGAAGCCAACTTTCCTTTAACCATGTTGCTCCTGCAGCCCAGAGAGGAGGCTTCTGTCAGGCACCCAGGTGGGCAGAGAGGATTTTAGCTGAGGAAGTTTCAACATTAAGAGCTAGGTGAAGCTGTGAAATAAGGAGTGATACAAGTTACACATGCAACAAACGTGTTAGTTTGTATAAATTCCTCTTTGACAGGAAAAAATCATGGGCAACTGAGAACTGAATATAAAAATACTTTTAAAAAATATAGTTTGCCTTGCCTTATACCTTTCTGCTACTTTTTCCCCTGCCAAAATATCACAGTTCTGTTTCTCCAGAGAATAATTTGCTCCTACCTATATTCTTGTTCCCACTTTAAAAGTTCTTTTCATAAAAACATTGCTTGCTTAGTGTGCTACTTAAATATCCTCCATTGACTAATTGCCAGTAGGGGCAGACATAGTAGCAACAAAACTCCTTCACGGCTATGTTAACCCTTAATGAGAAGGGCATTTATTGATGGAGGGGCTGGTTACGGCTGGGAAAGCAGAACTCCAGTGCCTTGTCCACTAGTATTTCTCCACACCTTTTTCAGCAAAGTCAAGAAAGAAGAGTCTAAAGTGACCCTATAGGTGAATGTAATCAGTTGTTTGTAGTTATCTTACAGGCTGACTTCTGATAAGACTCTATTTGGTTTATTTATGTCCAAACCCCTTGTGCATTTTTTTCCAAGTTGATGAATTAACAGGGAAGGAAACATCCTACATACTGCAAACAGTGCAGCAAAACCTCATCTAGAAGGACTGAGACAGAAAAGTATCTCCCCCCTACCCCCCTTTTTAATTGTTCTGCCCATATAGCATTCTTTGCAAAATATCACTAGAAAAATACTTTGAAACCTAAAATGTATCAGAAGGTGTATTTACATTAGCGTTTTAGTTTGGGTAAGAAATGAGATTTTTTAAGTAAATCTCTTGATTGTCTTCACTTACCTACGCTGTGGTTCGTGTCTTGGGACATTTGAATTGGATTCCTTTTTGATGAAACTAGACTGAAAGGTGTGGTCCAGGAGGATTCCAGGTTTACTCCAGCTGTGAGAGAGCATTCAGTCCAGGTCATCAGATTAATCCTACTCAAAAGTAAAACTTCCCCAAAATACATATATGGATGACAAGTCCCCAACACCAACTTTTTTTTTCTATGAATACACTCAGGCTATGCTGCTTGCAGAGGTAGAGTAGCCTCTGTACAGTAACAAGAAACTGTACAACAAGATAATTACTTTGTTCACAGCCTAGATTTATGCCCACAAAAAATGACATTGATTCATTGTCTAGCTAGATCACCTCAGCTGCAATGGTAATTTTAATTGAATGGTAGACTCGCATCACATGTTGCTGTTTGGGTAAATGGGTCTAGAAATCCCTGCTGTACTAAGGCGTTGCTTAACATAGTGGTCCAAGATAGGCTGAAAGGCAATGGAAATAAACTGGAGCAAATCGGATTACATTGGTCTCTCTATCCTTTCCAATACTCTTTAGCTCATTAGCAAAGTTCTGAGTTTATTCAACTGTGCAAAATGGGAATTTCTGGGACACAAAAGTACTGAGTTCTAGAAAAAGTTCAGATGAAGTAACAGAAAGAATTTTTATTTTGGGGACCAATTTTTGTGCAGACTTT
Organism: Egretta garzetta; assembly: GCF_000687185.1. NCBI lineage: Eukaryota > Metazoa > Chordata > Aves > Pelecaniformes > Ardeidae > Egretta > Egretta garzetta. Next base: position 6,201,981 of record NW_009260268.1, on the reverse strand, counting down.
TATCCACCCTGTAAGTCTGACAGGCTTAGAAAAATAGTTTCTCATAAATGAAACAGAATGATGTATAATAGAAGATGTTTCACGTGAATTCCTTGTTTGGTCACTATAACTCTTACTTGGACTTACACATAATTGCAAGGTTGTCTCTACTCACTTGGCAATTTTGCCAGTTTAGTATATGGAAATGGAGGCACAATAATGGTTACACATACAGTTATTCAGAAATTTTTAAAAAGATACGAGAACTAAGTCTCTGTTGGAGATTGTACTTCCTTGTTCCCACAAAGTGGATGTGTGCTCTAAGAGAACTACCCATGTATCCAAGGAGAAAGGAAATACCTTGAAGGAAAGAAAGAGCATACTCTGAAAATCGACTGTACCTCAGACATTTATCGGATGGGATTATATTCACAACAAGTAGTACAAATAGGTTAATTTGGTTTTATCTGTAAGTCAGCTACCTGCATCTGAAGTAGGTAATCTGAGTAGAAGGAGACAAAAATGGTGTTAATTAAATTTTTAATGGCTATCTCACCCCAGCTGAACTTCTCAACAGAGTTTGTTAAACTTTGCATGAGCTATATATGTGCTTTGAGGTTTACAAACAATTAGAGTGCTGGGGATGGAACTAGTGAGATGAAATGTACTGTATTAATGATCATATCAGTTGGTAATTCATAATTACTTACATTTGTATTTTTGCCCAATATTTGTAACCATGTAATTAACTCAGACTTTAAGATATTCGAGTAACTGGGAACTGACATAGGAAAGCAAGTCTAGGAAATTAATTCAAACAATTCTTAATTAGTTTTTGTTGGTAATTATTAACTATGATATTTCAACAGATAGAGTAGCAATTCTTTTTTTGAAGGACGAATTGATTAGTGTATCTTGATAATTTGTCTCCAAAGTCCTTTTTACTTTCCATGCGATGCAAAAGGCAATTTAACGCTTTTTGAGTAACTAATTTTAAGATTAAGCAGCCAACTTCACCCTGATATCTCTTCTAAGAAGATGAAGTTTTCTACTAAGAATCATGGTCTTCTTAAAGCTCAGCACGACAATTGTATGATAGTCTCTAGGGCTTCTCAGTTGTGATGCCGCAGCTAAAACATATGGCTATTTCTACAATAGGTTACATGTAGGGCTTTTGCTCGTGACTAAGAGGCACACATATATACACTCAGAGTAAGTGTCTGAGAGCATTAGGAAAAGAGAAAGAAAGAGTGCGAGAGAGTGTGTGCAAGACAGCTTCACTTTCCTGTATGAGTAAAGTGAGGAGAATTATATCTGCCCTTTAGTTTTGTGGTGAGTGGACTCAAGGTCCCTGGTGTCAGGTTTGGACCTGCTTCCTTTCCTTCTTTTCTTCTTTTCTTCTACTTCTGTCTCTCTGCCTTGCTATGTGCAGACCCCATATCTACATGAAACACTTAATTTGTTCTCATGGAGTCTTTTTCAATTTTAGTGTGTTGACAAAAAGGGGATCTTAACTTAAACACTTTGTTTGGGGCATCAGAGCAGAGAATAAAAAGTTGCTGTTAATCCTGGGCTGACTCAGGGGAGGGGTAGATGGCTGCTTCTCCTGGGAAAACAAGCATAGGAAATAAATTCCGTACACAATGGAACTAAAGAAATCTGGTTTAACTAGCACTAATTTCAGTTGCATTATCCTGTTAAAATAGAAGTTATGTATAAAAGAATAAGCCTGCTTTTTTATTTTTTTTTGTTTGTGGGGTTTTTTTTGTTTATTTGGTTGGGGTTTTTTGTTGGATTGCTGTGTGGCATAGGAGCAAATTGGGTTTTTTTCTCTCCTTTGACTATTTCTGCCTTCTGGGGAGCTGTCCATCATCCTGAATGATTTCATTGAAAATGAAAAACACATCTCAAAATGATCTTGCTGTTTTCTGAGAGGAAATCTATGTTTTCTGCTTTCCAGTGTTGACCAAAGAACAGGTATGAAGCATCTAGACTTGCCTTGGAGTTTGATGTGGAGTGCTCTGCTAAGAAGGTATTGCAGGACCGAAGGTCTGCTCACTCATTGCATTATAAAGCTGCTACCACCTCTGTTAAAACAGCTCTAAAAAGTGATGGAGTGAGGTTCTTGCAGATTTGTATGCTGTGCTTGATCAGCACTAAAACTTAAAGTGAGAACCATAACAGAAGTTTTTCCCATGATGTGATAGATGTATGTTCTTTGGCACTTTCTGGGATGTCTAATAAGTGTAAGCTAGGACTACAGCCTTTCAGCCTTCCTGGCACCAACAGGTTGTCTCCTTGTTAGTGTTCATTTCTGTCGGACAGTTCTGATCTCTGCAGGCATCCACTTTATCTAGTTTGGCTGCATTTGGCCAGAAGTATTTCAGTTGCATGCACGCACACACACAGACTTTGAAACAGTAGGACAGCACAAAGCTTATATCCTCAGGCATGACCTAAAAAGCAAGGACTAGAAGTGAAGTCAAAACAACTTACATTAAGAAGAAGATGTACATTTTTAACCAACTGTAGGCAGGATTTGGGAACAGATGGGCACAGATGGGCTCGTCCTTGCTTGGCACTTCAGGACTGTGCTGTACAGGAACAAGACTATAGTCCACACTCTCCTCACCGTAATTCTACTGAATTCTCTATGTCTTATAATCAGAAGTGCTCCTAAGTGTAATGAATAGATTACTTCATTTCCATACTGCCATTACATTATAGAGTTAATGTACAATCTGTGACACTGTGCTGTGGCACCTATGTCTTTTGTTTTCAGTAAGCAGTATCTCTCTAAACTTGAGTGCTCTAAGAGGTTGAAATTTCTGTTCTGAACAAGAACATAGAGACCCAGTGTTTCTCAAAATGGTTGAGCTACCCTTAAAAACCTCAGGGGTGTACAAATTGCCTCAGGTTTCCACTGCTTGGTTGAAGAGGGCATTGCACAAAGTTAATTAGGGATGAAGGCAGTATTTTCTGGTTACGGAGGGTTCTGGGAAGAAGCTGTGGTTGGGGGTGAGTGTATTAATGGATTTTTTTCTAATCCTGGAGTCTGTGTGTGTCTTTCTTGCACCTGGAATGCAATCCCACTGAGCTTGGGATTTTCATGTATTTGTTAGTATTTCCACACAAGATGTAGAAACAGTAATTTTTAGGGAATAAAACTATTGCAAAAAAAAAACTATTACAAAAGCTATGAAATTCAAGCTATCATGATGGAAATTTATTGATATTAGATTTCAGTGCAAAAATCAAAGATCATCCCAATATTTAAATTTATAATGGCTAATGAAAACTGCTAACTATATATGTGATTTTTGTATTGTCCATGAGGTCCATTAACTGTTGCCTTGAAGATACCTGGAATTGTTTGCTTTTAATGAAGGCGGGGAGGGGGGGGAAATCCACAAATAACTAGAAAGAGCTTCTCGGTTTTCAGAATGATGTCATGTTACAGAACATTTTACTCCCCTCACTTGTCAGTTGCACACCTTCACGAGTATTGGCTAATTTAATCTGCACCATTTCCTTCACCCCTGAAAAAAGCAAAGTAAAACAAATAATCAGAAGACTAATTTAGTTAGTTATCTGTTTGACAGCTGACATGCTGAAAAAGTCAGACGCTTTCGCTGTCTACTTGAAGCGCATTTTTCGCATAATCGCTGTCATGTGATGTTTACTTATCTGTGAATAAAAAATTTGTTACAGCAAATGTATTTCACAAGATGCATCTTTAAACTACAGTGCACATTGCACAGGATGTGTCAGATCTGCAGCCGTTCCAGTCATAAAGCCCCATGGTGCTTCTTATCTGTATTTGCTAAACATTTTTAAGCAGGCTGCTAAAAAATAGCTTTGAGGTGATGGATTGGGTATGTTTTTCAAAACATAAAAAATAAACAAGGGTAGAGCATATATATACTACAGATACACACATCCTGTTTCCTGCCTTTTTTCATTGCTATCAGAACCTGAGACTTGATGCAGTCATTCCACTTCATAATTACTGGCAATTTCTCAAAGAAATCAACACTTGGAAGCATCTATTTTCTATCTCCTCTCCATTTACAAACAAATTGCATTTTTAAGAGCAATATAGAAGTAATTATTTCCTTTTTTTGCAAGAAAGCAGTTTAAAATTGCTTTTGGTAAAATTATTTTTCTACAACCATGTAGACTTATATGAACATTGCCTACAGGAAGGACCAGCAACAGAGGATGTAAAACATTCCTTTGAGATGTGCCATCATTGGAAAGGTGGTATATGGAAATGCTCAAGAAATTTGCAGTATGAATAATTTACTGGGAATCAGATGTGGTATACAGTATCTTAAAAATCCATAAGTAACAGCAACCTACTTCAGCATACCTTCTTGCGAGTTGGTGTTATTTTTTTATAAATTGATTGCTTTAGAGAAAATAGCTTTCAAATATTAAAGTTCACATAGATGTAACTGGAGGGAATATAAAACTACCTGTGCTCGTGTTAGACCCTTATCCCCAAATCATCTTTCTATTAAAATGAGAAAACGAAACTAACTGCCTACACCAAAAAGACTGTATTTGGCAGTAATTTAACAGTGACTAATGTCACACGGAACATTTAATTGTTTAGAGATAGACCAGAAGGATATTTTGGGAGAGAGGGAAAAAAGCTGTGTTTCTTTGAAATATTCCATCTATAAAGACAAAGAAGACTAATCTGAAAAGGCATAATGGAAAAAGTGGGTGTTGCAATAAAGTTTATTCAGGTGGAAATGGCATTTCCTGTAGTTCAAAACCAGAGGTAATAATGACCCTCTGCTCAGATTACCAAGGATAAAAATAAAGGGGTTTGGGGTTTTTTTTGGAGACATGAAGCACTGTGCTACCACAGAGTGCAGATCTGTCCCAAAGAGCACTTAATACAAAAGCAATCATACAAAACTATTCTTTTAAAGAGCAAAGAAGCTAATTCTGCAGCTCTGAGTCTTCTGCCAAATGGTCCTTTTGTCATCTGATTCAGGGTATGCTAATGCAAACAGGGGAAGCCAGTGTAGAGCCCCGGGATTTCTGTGGCCTCGCACCTCTTACTGAGGCCCCCTTGCAGATGGTCTAGCAGGTAGCTCCATTGCTTGGATCTGCTGTGGACACTGTGCAGGAGGTTGTTGGAAGACAGCTATCTGAGAAATAAATACCAGTCAGGACAGGGACATAGTTCTGCCCAGAAGTCAAATACGAAAACGGGGGCTGAGCTATAAGACAGCACAGCTGTCACTGTGAACAGGGCAGCACCACAGGGCTGCAGTGGAGTTGCGAATCCAGCTGTTTTGGTTTAACCTGTCAGGCAGCTGAACACCACGCAGCCGCTCGCTCACTCCCCCCCTCCCTCTGTCGGACGGGGGAGAGAATCAGGAAAAAAAAGGTAAACCACATGGGTTGAGATAAAGTCAGTTTAATAAAAGAAAATAATAACAATAACAATAATAATAAAAATAGTAATAGAATACACAGAATACACAAAACAAGTGATGCACAATGCAATTGCTCGCCACCTGCTTATCAATGCCCAGCCCATCCCAAGCAGCGATCACTCCCCCCCGGCTCACTCCCCTCGAGCATGACATCATATGGTCTGGAATAGCCCTTTGGCCAGTTGGGGTCAGCTGTCCTGGCTGTGCCCCCTCCCAGCTTCTTGCGCACCTGGCAGAGCACTGAGAGGCTGAAAAGTCCTTGACTAGTCTTGGCACTACTTAGCAACAACTAAAGCATCAGTGGGTTATCAACATTCTTCTCACCCTGAATCCAAACCACAGCACATGCCAGCTACCAAGAAGAAAAGTAACTCTATCCCATCTGAAAACAGGACACCAACCTTTCTCTTGGCTGCTCACAGCCTCACCCTGAGTGCCCATAGCTACTTCTAAAATGTCTGTGACTGTGCTAGGGAAGGATGCTGTATCAGCTGCCACCATTTCTCACGCTATCAAAATGAAGAAAATGCTTAGCAGAAAGGTTCCTGTGCTCTACTGACAAGACACTACAACTAGCTTGTAGGAATTCAGAGTGGTGGTTTCTTTGAATACTTACCGCCCTACTGTATTGTACATTAGGGCTCTGACAATGTAGATTTTTTTGCATGCATGAAAAAGCCTTCTCTTCTTAGATGTGATAATAACTCTTGAAAATTACAGAAAAAGTAAAGATTTTAAATCCTCTCTGATTTAATTTTCTTCCCCAGTTCCATACTTACACATGAAAAGCACACTGCTGATTTATCATTAAGTTGGAGACTCAAATTAACAAGACACTCACTGTTTCAGACTGATTGCTGTGATGTGGCAGAAATAAATGTTGTGTTGTAGCCAGTTCCAGGCACACCATGAGAGCACAGCGGGGTTGCTGCAGGGCGTTGGGATCAGATTGATCCTTATGAGTTGCCTGGCTGGTAATTGAGACTCAGTGTGGAATTGTGTTCTTGGGACTGGGAGGTTGTGTAGGTGGGCTGTCCTTCAAATGAGGCTTCTGGGCATGGTTTTATCAAAACGCTGGCAAATCCCAAAAGGTGCACTCAGGGAGCCTGTTCCTTTTTTCGTTGTCAAGTTTACTCCTTCTGTCACTCATAGATCTGTTGCCAGATTAAATTTAGCATACTTCCAGCTGTGAGCCTGCAGATTTTACATGTATTATATAAAATACAGACTAGATATTTCAGATGTTATTTGTTTCAACTATTTTAATATTGTTCTTTAAGAATTTACCAAAGAAAACCTGAATAATAAGGAACAATATGATCAGGGTATTTAAGGAAAAAAATCCAGGTAATCCACAAACTCAGAATCACCACCATTCACAAGATAAATACAGAACAATCAAGTCTTTCAACCACAGTGTATATCCAAATACTCTCACTTTAGTGAAATAAGTGTGCTTTAAAAATCCCCTTTTCAAATATATGTAGTCCAAATAGACATCTCTGAATTCCAAACTACCCTAAAACTAGAATATGTCTCTCTTTCTTTCATGGCAATTGTAGAAGCAAAGTCCAAGCAGTTCTTCAAACAAGATTCTTGCGGTGAAATACACTGTATTAATGTGAGCTCAGGTTTTTGTTGTTTGCTATTCCTTCTTGTACTCTTGAATGCTGGAACCAGAAAACAATACATAAGCAAAAAAGAGTGGAGGTTGTATGACTGTTATTTTAAAGATTCATCTATTCATTCTGTTTCCCTTACATTGACAGGTGTTGAGTTCCCCACCCAGTCTAGAGATTGACTACCTGACCTCCATTTTAAGTCTGATATAAGCAAAAGACATTATTTGGATTTCTGGTGATTCTGTTGAACAGATTATCCTGTTTCACTCCTCCAGAGTACACATGCCTTCCAAGCCTCCTGTGATGCCAGGGAATGGCAGACCTGATTTTCAGCTGTAAGAAGGCACTTATGCAGATGATTAATGATCCCCTGCTCTAGGAGTACCGTTCACTGGTGGATGCACTCCACTAACTTACTTCAGATTTCTCTGGCAGCATGATCTGTAGCAAATTAGCATTTGTATTCAGTATGCAACCTTCACATTGTATTCAGTCTAAAAGCAAAAGGTGTCTTGGTCCTAGCCTTAGTGGAAGTTTTTAGCTCTATTGTGGATTCAGAGAAATGAGAAGGGTTTCCTTGCTCACAGGAAGGTTCTCTGTTCTTCACATGATCACTGCAGCCCAGGCTGCCTCCGATCTTGACATCTCCGATGAGCTCACTTGCATTGGTGTCCACCAGGTCCAGTATCGCATCCCTTCGGGTAGGGTTGTCTATTACTTGACTTAAGAAGTTGTCCTCAATGCATTCAAGAAACCTTGTGGATTGCCTACAGCTTGCCGTGTTGGTTTTCCAGCAGATGTCGGGGTGGTTGAAGTCCCCCAGTAGGACAAGATCCTGCGAGCGCGAAGTCTCCCGGAATTGGAGGAAGAACACTTTGTCATTTTTTCTCAGTTTAGGTCATTTTTGAGTAATAATTTTATTATAAAATTAGAAGATAACATTTAATTTTAAAAGATATTGACATAAAGGTTGCACACTTCCTGCAAAGGAAATTTTATGGTTAAAACTTATTGACTGTGAGAGTTTCCTTTTGTAATGTGGTTAAAACTTTGAATGACCCTGCCTCTTTTGACAGTTTTACTATTCTTGTCCTAAAAGCTTAATAATTTAATATGCACAGTTCTTCAGAAATTGTGAAGGTGTTTCTAAAAATTAAAAAAAGAAAATAATATTTTATGTATTTTTATGGGACATGTAAGTTTCAACAAAACTACCAAGATAACATTTTTTCTCAGCTCCGGGGGGGAAATTCAAGTTCGTATTGTCACATAAAAGAGAATGTGAGCACAGCAAGAGACCAGGACTTGATGGTCTTGGTATTTACCTAAATTGTGCAAGACACAAGTTTTAACCCTACAGCAAAAGTTTTAGACAACAGGACTTGATCATGGATTTTCTACATCCTCTGAGCTTAGGCTGGGCTCATGGTTCTTTAGTGGATAAGCCTTTCTTTGCTGCTGAAAAGACTCAGAGAAAACTTGAGAAAAAAGAATGGCAGAAAGCACTGTGGATTGGGAAAGCAACTTTCCATTAGGTCTGGTCTCAAACTTCTTTGCATATATAAGATTTATCTTCTTAGTGTATTTTTAAGATGATTATCAACAGTGTCCAAAGAAGTGGAGAAAGAGTATGTTATTATGTTTTTATTTAGGAACTTTAAAACTGTGAAGAACAGAATAGTGTATTATGTGTCTCCTTAGGGGAGAATCAAACACGGCATTGGGAAAACACTTTCAGCAGAGAAGTGAATGGACTTCGTATCTTCGTCAGAGGAAGGGAGAAAAAAAATCATTGCATATGACAGAATTGAAACATGAAGAACACTGTTTTGAGGATGTAGTGTTAAAAGCAGGTGACATTAAGAAAATGGAGGCTGGTGTACTAGTCTTGAAGTCTGGTGATGATGCGGTCATTAGACACTAGTGGCAACGGTTTCAGGGGAAGTTACAGGCTGAAAGTCACACTGAAGAGGTTTGTGAGGAAAGAGCTTTTTCAGTCAGCAGAAAAAAAGTATGCTTATGGACTCGGCATGCAAATTGTGTTTCACTTTCTTTTCATCTCTTAACAGAAATAAGGCTGTTTTATACTAATTTGAATTCTGAATATTTTGTGATAACAAGTTAGTTCATACCTAGTTCTTAGGTTCTGTTCCATTTCACACTTTTTTTCTCTTTCTGAACCCTGAATAAGAGAAAGTAACAAATGTAAGGTTCCAAACAATAGAGATTAAGATTTTAACATTATAGCACATTCTAACAGGTTTGAACATTTCTGTCATGTTCAATATGTGTTGGATCCAGTGACAGAAAAGTTCTTCATAATCTCATTTTAATTTATTGAGATCAAATACTTGTTTTTTTTATACTAAAATGACAGTTGGAATGAAATAAAATGGCAGGAAAAATAACAAGACTTTGTATTGTGAATCAAGTGAAATGAATATATGTACAGCTATACACTTATACACAGCAATCTAGAATTTTTACAGAATTGTTTTCCTCATGGTATTTGTAGGATTTTCCCCCAAAAGAAACATCCACTGGACACAGTGCGTTGTGAGCAGAGTCCAAGTTCCTCTAATATTTATGCAGAATTCAAAAGCAGCCAGGGGGCCTTGGGATCCCCTTATTTGAGATACCTTATTCATGAAAATTAAAAATGGCTGTTTGGCCTAGGGCTTTTGAGAGCTCTTTAAAAAAAGGCATAAAAATTGAAGAGAAATTCCTTTCAAAGGCAGGCATTCATGCTTAATGCTAAACAGATACTCAGCATGCCAGGTTTAATGCAAACACTAGTAAGAATGCCAAAATACAGGAACTGCACAGTATAAATATCTCTGCATAAAATAATAATAATAAAAAAAGATTGTAAGAAGGTAAATATTCATTTTAGTTCTTGTGCTGGGTGCAACAGGGAGAGAAGGAGATGTGAGCATCAGCATCACTGTTTTCACAGGTGCGTGTAAACACTGGAAAAGGACCATAGTATTGAGTAGTTACTGTAGAAGTTATTCAGACTTCTGGGCTCATTTCTGGTTAGCACAAGAGAGATGAGGGTGATCCGTGTGCCTGGAGAGAGGTGGACTCAAGTGTCATTTTGAACTGTCAGCAGGGACTAGACTCTGCTCTCTCATCTTTAGCCTTGGCATCTGTCACTAGATGGGAACAAGCTGACATTTATGCAGCAGTGCTTTCCCACTAATGCAGCTGCAGGCTTTGCTCTGCCCTCTTTGCAGCTCATCTGCTTTTATCTTGTGCTTATACAGCAATGCTCAGCACCTCTGATGTGTGGGATTAAACCCTTAAAGCTGGCAGATGATATTTGTAAAATATAACCTGTGCAAAGCAGGATATTTGGTCTGTGGCAAGCTTATCCCACCGTCTTTAGTTAAGTCATGTATATCTGTGTAAGAACTTTCAGATTAATATGTCCGTAGGGGTTATCTTCAGAGATAAGAGCAACTGACACAACCTCACATGTTCTGTATTTCACAACAAGCACAGAAATGATTCAATTAGTTGTGAGTGACAGTAGGGGTGAGAATTACACTGTCCACGTTCTGCACTTCATCCATAGCAGAAGAAAGCAAAAAGTAGCAAAGGATGCAGGAGAAACTCTTGGCATATTTGTTAAGCAGTAGTGTGAAAGATGGAATATCACTTTTGATCTCTCTTCATTACTCTTTGTATTACTAATACTTAACAGTGACTGACATGCCTGAACCTCCTGAACATACCTTTGTTTCAATAACTGTACCTTTAGGTTTTATTTAGAAAATTTAATGTCATCTTTTTTGGAGGGATTGGGCTCCAATCAGGTATATTGTGTAGGCTGTATTTTATCCATTGCAGGTAATTTTTAATTAATGTGTTAACTTGAGAAAAAAGCAGAAAACAACAAAAATCCTTTCGGCCTGAAAATTGTAAAGCTTACAATGTTAATCCAACCTGTCTTGGGTTCTGTCCAAACCCTGATGAAGCACTCTCATAGACTCAGGTCAGAGCGTGCAGGGTACTTATTACCTTACATTTTATCTGCAAATTAATGTGAGACATAGCAGTGATTTTCTAACAGAAAACTAAAAAAGGGGAAGATTCTAAGTAACTATGATCTAATTTTGCAAATTCTACACCTGTCAGGGTCCCACTATCATGCAGTCCTGATGTTAAGTAGATTTTAAAGAGGGAGCAGTTTACATTAAAGAGGTCATTATTTGGTCACACAACTGCCAATAAGGAAAGAAATTACCACTGATGGGACAACTGATGGTCACCACAGTAACTTTAGCACTGAATGTTCTTAAAGTTAATTCACAAACAAATAAAGTCACCTGGGAGGGGGAGGAGGAAAAGATCATTAGATGCAAAGAAGAGTGAAGTCCTGCAAGGTAGAAGAATTTGATTTAATTTTTTTACATTTTTTTTTGAGACTGATAGCATTATATCCATGAGAAATCTTCTAAAAAAAGGAAAAATGATGGAATTAAAATTCTACCTCCCAGATTTAGTGCAGTTTCAGTTCATATTTCAGAAAGATTGATTTCAGCATTCCAGTGCGTTCTTAGAGTTAGTATCCAAATAAAATCCTTCACAAATAGAATTACCAGTGTATCTCCTGACAGAGTAAACTACGTGGGTTTTGCTCATAGTCACCCCTCGTTGTTGTTTGACTTCTTTTTAAAAAAAGTTGCCTGCTGGGGAATTACACTAGTGGTGTAATTAAAAGAACAGCAATAAAAGCAATAGTATCTGAATACAAACAGTTCCAGAAAATAGTTTCTGGGGCAAGACTAAAGTACACTTTGTTTAAAAAACTGTGATTTTTTTCCCCTTCAAATAATGAAAACAGTGCAGCTTTTCTTTTTGTAGTTGATAAAACCAATCAGACTTGGGGGTGCTGGTGGATGAAAAGCTGGACATGAGCCGGCAATGTGCGCTGACAGCCCAGAAGGCCAACAGTACTCTGGGCTGCATTGGGAGAAACGTGGCCAGCAGGTCGAAATGATCCGGGGGCTGGAGCACCTCTCCTATGAGGACAGGCTGAGGGAGTTGGGCTTGTTCAGCCTGGAGAAGAGAAGGCTGTGGGGAGACCTGATTACAGCCTTTCAATACCTAAAGGGGGCCTATAGGAAAGATGGGGAAAATCTTTTTAGTAGGGCCAGCTGTGACAGGACAAGGGGTAATGCTTTTAAACTAAACCAGGGTAGGTTTAGACTGGATATAAGGAAGTAATTATGTACAATGTGAAACACTGGCACAGGTTGCCCAGAGAGGTAGTGGAGGCCCCATCCCTGGAAACGTTCAGGGCCAGGTTGGATGGGGCTCTGAGCAATCTTATCTAGTTAGCGGTGTCCCTGCTCCTGCAGGGGGGTTGGACTAGATGACCTCTAGGGGTCCCTTCCAAACCAAAACATTCTATGATTCTATGACAGCAATTATTTTCCTCATCACAGATTGTATTAAGTTCAAATTTGATATTAGCAGCATTTCATTAATGAGGGGTTTAAATTTAGCACAGCATATAATGATGCCAGTCATAGGACAGTTGTCACTACATTGACCACGCTTGCCTCACCACGGGGTTTGTATGCAGGAAGAGGACACTGTGTTCTGTTAGCCTCAAAAATCATCACCTTTATCCAAAACACTGCTGTTATTAAGCTAATAACCTTGAATATCTGCAAATGAGTGATTTAGTTATCCTGCTACAGTGTCAAGACTAGCATGCTTGAAAGTAACTTTGTTATCTCTTGTGTTCCTTAGTCCATACATTTCTAATGATAGCCTAAGAAAGTTGGATGGGATTCAGAAAATGAGTTTCAGCTGAAAATCCTGGCCAGTAATTTCTCTCGGAAAATCTAACACCTCTGAATAGGCTAGTGTCCCTACAAACGCAGTAGGAGCTGGGTGTATGTAGCGCTGGGTGATGACTGCCTTGTGTTTTCCACAGAATTTCCAAGTGGCTGGAGAATTCAGTCAGAAAATCATTTTTGGAGGCTTTCAAATTCACAGCCTTATTTCCACCAATTGGCAAGATTGAGTAAGAGCAGAATACTGACTGAGGTCCAGATCTTGCAAAAGTGCTAAGAGTGTGCTTAATTTTACATACTGTTAGCGTCCTAAAATTTTCAGTTCTTTTACATATACTTCTCCCTTTTTGCCATATACAAAATGCATTTTACAGAAAATATTTCTTCTCTTTTCTTGGACAACTTGTTGCTCCCAACTTCTTCCTTCAAATCTGTCCATGCTTTCTCTCCAAATACCCACCATTGTGTCTGTTATCTTGCTTTGAATAATCCCCTGGTACATGACTTAAATTCAGTTAAATTTGGTTTCTGAAAGGGAAGAAATTAAACCTGTGCAACAATATTAGCAATCACAGCTATTCGAAAGCTCTGTGATGAAATAATCTGTACCTCTACGTAATTTGAAGTATAGAAAACTCTTTAAAGGTGTATGGATAAGTTTGTTCAATGTAAGCTTTCTCAGAAAAGAAATAAAATATCAAAAGCTGTCATTATGATGTTGAAATTACTCATGCTTCTTGAAAAGGAATGTTTTCTTTTGTATGGATAACATGAATGTCTTGTCTTTATTATCCCCTTATGTACAAAAAATAGGAAGACTATTTAAAAGATGAATTAAGTTCCACATGCGTGGTAGGGATAATTACTTGCTGATTTATATTTGACATGCTTCCTGAAGCTAATACTCAGCAGGTGTCTTGTTTGCATTTGAGAAAATGACACAGTGTAAGGACATGTGTAAATCCTGTGTCAACAGCAATTATTCATAACTAGGTCAGGCTATTAAAGACGTCTAAGGAGACTTTCCTGTAGCTTTTAATTTTAAACTAAGTTATCTTAAAAAATCCTAATTGCCCTATTCACATGCACACAAAACTCACAAAATTAATTTATGAAAACATCTAATTTCCCTATTTAAAAACTTGACATTTAGCCTATGTAATTAAAATCTTGTGAACAATTCTGGTTTGTTCATTAACATACATATTACAAGAGAGTTGCAAATACTGTTAATGAATTTGTATATCAAATATAGTAGAAAACACTGTAAATACTGCAGTATGTCTCCTTTATTGTGTATGGGCAATTGTTTATTTTTAAAATATGTTCTCTTCCTGTGCCATTTCCTTTGCTAAACAGACTTACAGGCACTGGCTGAGAGTTATTTTATTGATGATCCCTGATTCTCATGGTGAATTTCAGAGAAGTCCCTACCTCTATTTTGAGTTGCACTGACTTAAAGATAAGTATATAACACTGTTTTTTCCTCTTTCCTTTTTTTTTTTTTTTTTTTTAAATCATTGCAGACATTACATTTTTCTGGTTGTTGTGAGTGTGAGTTTTCACAGTGGAAAGAAGCTAGCTATAATTTTTTGGTATTTTTTAAGCTCTTACCACTCTCTCTGCACAGGTAAAGCCATCAGACATTTACTTAAGCATCAGGATATTCAGTATTTGTGCATGCAAAGAGGTTTCTCATAAGCAATTAACTGTAGCTTCAGGACTGCAGTGTACATTAAAAAAAAAATTAAAATCCCTATGCGCTTTATTTTCCAAAATGTCCCAAATTTATTGGTTCCTGTTTAGCAGCTTTCACCAACACTTATTCCCTCCTGCCCTTTCACTGTCTGTGTGGCAGAGCTGAGCTCTCCTCAGTCTTCCCTCCCAGCTCTCTCCAGTGCAGAACTGATCTTTCGTCTGCATTTCCAGTCTGCTAGACCTGATAGACATTTCTGCTCTTGAAGCCTTTGCTTACAAATTTCTCCATCATCTCTCTTATACTACATTGTGCAAATTATTTGTGGTCTAGTATGTCATTGCAAGAACCTAACATACTGCTCTGTAAGTGCTTGTGCTGTATTAATAAACTTGTCATCACGAATGCTGTTCAATGGCATGTCTTTTCATTTTTTATATTGTTCCTAATGCTTAGCTTTTCTATTAACTAATTTAGTTGTACTTTCACTTTCGCTTTTCAATTATTCTTGCAAGACAAAAAGCACACTAAAAGAGATATGCAGTATGAAGAGAAGAAAGCAGAAATAAAATTTATAATTTAAACTCTGCTGAGATACTTAAAAATATCACCAGAATTAATTTTGAAATAATAAGCTTCTTGCACCATTTTAGCTAGAGAGGCTAAAAAAAACTGTCTGCAAAAGAACATAAAGTGATTAATTAAACTCACTGAGCATTATGTCACATTCATATCTTGTGTTACTTAATTCTAGAGATAGAAGGACACAGATGTCTCAATCATGTTTGCATTTATTTAAATAAAACTACTGAACAGCAGGTGGGTGAGGCCCGCTCTTTTTGAAATACAGTGAGCAAGAAGTGATGTGTAGAAAGTGTTTCTGGTTTAGTCTGACAGCTGCACTGTGATTTAGAGTCTGATCTTGCATTATGACCTCAAGGAAAATTCTGGATGTCAATGGGAGTCTTATTTCTCTAAGAACTGCAATACCTGACTCTCAGCTATATGGCAAAATTATATGCTATTCTAGGTCCATCAATATTAATACTTAAGTTTGCACATTTCAGTGCAGCTCTGTGCCTATATTTGCTAGAAAAAGCTTTTCAGTAAATAAGTTTTTTTTGCTCTTGCATTTGTAGGAAAACAATTGATTTTATGGTCTTCAGCTAAACAAATTCTAGAATGGGAAATTGAAGGAGAGAATGCATAAATAAATAAAATAAACACTCCTCTTCATTGCACAATACTTGAGGCATTGCTGCCTCCGTCTCTATGGTCTGAGTCATGGCAATTTCAGAGGAAAATGGGAGATGCCTGCACTGACATTCTCCATCATTCTGCATTTTTCTTGCCTTCTGTTACTCATTTCAGCACTGCTGAATAAATTTTAGGATTCTTGCCCTCCATCTTTTTCTCACCCATGGCCTAGCTCTGAAACGTATACTAACATTTGTGATGGTTCAAATTTATTATTATTATGATAAAAATGTTGGGGTTTCTCCAGGCACAAGATTAAGACTATAAGGTGTTCAGTTTGGGAAAACTCTCACCAGGAAAACAAAATGAAACAAAACAAAACAAAACAAAACAAAACAACCAAAAAGGAAAAATTGCCACCTGGTTCTGCTTATGCTGAATATTTTGGGATTTTGTGAATTTTTTTTATTTTCTTTACAGTATATAACATAGTTGGAATATAATTTCAGTCTATAATCATTGCATAGCTCAACAAAAATGAATAGACCCCTCCCTATTATCTGTATCTCTCTCTCTTTCAGCATGGCTAGGTAAGTGATCAGACCATGCCTGAGATCTATAGTGATCAGCTCAAGAACAAACTTGGATCCCATAAAAAAAAAAAAAAAAAAAAATAAAGAAGTCAGTGGGATTCTATTCCTTGGGTCAGGATCCCTTTTCTTCCTAAATTCCTCCTTGCAATTTTTTGCCTCAGAGTTTCTGGGTAAATCTACTGACTTTGGACTTGTTGGTAATTTTTACACAGGTAATTTACTTATATATGACTAACTTCGTGATTGGACATCATTAAATTTTTCCAACTAATTTCAAAAACAAGAAGGCAAAAGGATGTTTAGATGTTTAGGTGAACACTGTTTCATTTGTCTTTTTTATGACGCTAACACATGGAAGCAAATCTTGCGGTATCCAGCCTGAATTATTGATTGAACTAAAGAATGCCAAGGAGGCAGTGATGTTCATGTCCTGGGATAGTGAGACACCAGCATCTTAGGTAGATTTTGATACTATTATTAGATATTCCATCCTGAAGAAACAATTATAAAACCTTAAAGTGTAACAAAGGTAAAGGAAAAATATTCGAGATTGATTTCTTTCCTCAGACAAACATTTATTTCTCAAGTTCCTTTTTTCTGTTACAAATAAGAAGGAAAGAAATGAGAAGGTAAATAAGGGTGATACATGGACTATGAAAGAAGAAACAATTTTAAAATAAAACAGTGGGCATCAGGGATAGAGAACAGCCAGCAAATGATGAATTTTAGTAAGAAATCTGTGGCGGACTGAGAGCTCAGCCTGGAGCCTGGGCAAACAAAAACTATGTCAAGAACATGGAATTTTAAAACTGTAAACTTATTCTCATATTGATGTAAGGGTGTTCCTTTGTTAACTCATTTTATTAACATATGTTAGGCCTGCATGGATAAAAACACCAGACCACACTGCAATTAAAGAGATCTATTGTAATTACAGCTTGATTTATCAATAATTATTGGAAATTAAAGTACATACAAAGATCTATGAAAGATACAAACTAAATGATGTTTGAAAGGGCACATGTCCAATACTTTACTCTTACTAGCAGTGTACTCAGACACCCACAGGGGCAGACACAGACACACAGAATTCAACTTATACTTTGTTCTCATATTAAGACAAAATGGATTAAAAAACCTAGCAGCTAAGGCGCTTATTCAGCTGCTTTAGAGCAGCCAGAGGCCCTGCCAACATGTAGTTTTGACATGGATATTAATTTACCTTCCAGCCATTTTCCATAAAGAGATTTACTGTGGTTTGCAAATAACAATGCCTCTGTCTTCAGAGTATGAGCTCTGAAACAGCATATGTATGTATCTATGATTAAAATTCTATTCTGTTTTAGTTCTTATATTTTTCAATTACTTTTTTCAAAGCCACAATATAAAAATATGTGTTCTTGAACAAAAGTTTTACAAAAGTAATTACTTTTTGCCTCTTTTTGCACTTGTCGGAGAATATTTCTCTACATTCATTGCTTTTGAATAATAAGCTGTAAGCATCCACTGAAAGAGAAAAGCCTTTAGAAACAAAAATATACATTACACTCAAGGGATATAATGACATTACAGAAGATCATTATGTAAGGGCAACATACTTTCTCATGGATCCTAATTCACAAGCAAATTAATTAAATAGATCTGTTCTGGCATTCACACAGGTCATACACCAAAAAGAAATAATTTTTATTTTAAATGACAGCCCATATTAAATTGCCTAATACCTTGCCTTTCTATAGTATAGCAGTACATAATACAGGAATATTACATTCATTCATGAGGATAAAAGTGGAGCAGAGAAGCCTGTTTTGGTTTCTATACTTAGCTATTTTCTTTCGAACAACTAAGTATTTATGACCACAGAGAATGGAAAATATGAGAATATACTTCGCATATTATGGAACACATAGAACTGAAGATTGTGATCATATAAACAACATGCACAACACTCCTATGGAGAAATGTAAGTAACAAATAATATTATGTGACAAAAAAAATCCATATAGTTTAGCCAAAGACACATGGGAAGAGTTACATATCTCCTTAATCACCAGCTTGAGGCTGATTACATGTTTTCCTGGGGAAATCTCTCAGCAATATTTGTTTCTAGGATGCTGATGCAAAATTTAACGTGAAAATGGCTCTTTCTGTGTCTGCAAGGTATTTATTATCCTAGTTCCTCTTCTTTTTTTGCTATTGTGGATCACATATATCTCTCTTAAATTGTGTATTTGTTGTGCATACTCTTGGCTTTGTTCTGAGGGCACTAGACATGGAATGGATTTAAAGTAGTGGCCCATAACAGTGATTAATAGCAGTGTACATCCTCTGATTTTACATAAATGACAGTTAGCTGGGTCTACTGTAGTGATACTCCCCAAAGAAAAGGAGGGGGTTGCTGAGCTGATTAATAATGTGCACCAAGTATTAAAACAAAACAGGTCAGAAATAATTAATGGTAATAGAAAATATTGTGACTCGAAAAATAGAAATCAAGAGAGAATAATATCCTTTTTCACACCTATTAGGCACAGCTATAACAGGAGTTGAAACAAAAGCCTACGAGTGGCTTGTTATTTATAGAAGCTCAACATATTTCTGTGCTGAAAAATAAAAAAGCTGCGATGATGCTGACAAAAGTTTACCTTTCCTCTACATGTAGTTATTTAAATAACTGAGTTCTGTCATGGACCATGGATTCTCTCCATCTTCACATCCTATTCTTTGACCCACAGCTTTCTCCCTTCAGCAATTAGCCGAGACTGTTTAGAGATGTTTTTCAGGGATTATCTTCACTTTTCATTCCAGTGGCTGTCATGAAAAGAAAGAAAAAGGCAGTGTTGAGTGGAGGGCATTGAACTGAAAAATGTTTCTTATGGAAAAAGAATAAGCATTGTGTGTATATATATATACACAAATACACACCTCCTCCCCCTTTGTGTGTATACATGTATGTGTGTGTGCAAGTATAGATCCTTATGCATACACATAAATGCACTTAAACTCAGTTCAGTTTAAGTGCACTTGGAACCATGATGTTTTTAAAGAGGGGACTATTTTTGCACTAAGATAGAAATTGTTCTTAATTTCCATTGATGAAAGATGATCTATCAACAGGACTTTTCCCTATCGCTCTTCCTTCTTAAGGAACTCACATTTGGAATAATTAGAATAGATACAAGATTCTGTAATGCTTCAAATATTTTTCTATACTATTTCATTATATTTTTATCCTGAATGTGTTTGCCAATGTATTCTTATGATTGCCTAACAGTTTCTGTGATCTTATCCATAAATTAGTAGTTTAGAGTCACTGAACTTCATTGTAACTTACATGGTACCTCAGTGTGAATGACCAAATGAAGAGCTCATGTACAAATCTAAGTGCATTTTTGATCTTTTCCTGGCCTGACTTCATGTCCTGCATATGTTAGGCAGCGTGTTTTTACTTTTGCTGGAATAGAATATCATCATTCTCCTATTCTTAGACTGGGTCATCCCAAGAGTACCCATGACAGAGCCAGCAGGCCTCAGCATCTGAGATTCTGCACTTTGGAAATCTTTGGCAGTGATTACATTCTTAAAATAAAAATATTTTTTGTTAACCATGCAAACTGAATGTATGATAAAAGTCACTCTACATGGTGTATAATCTAATTATTATTCTCAATGGGACACAGGTAAATCAGTATCCTTCCAGATATTATTCTAATCTTCCTTTATGTGTTCAAAATTTTTGTTTTCTCTGTGTGTGTGTATATGTGAGTGTTTGTGTTTGCACATGAGAGAGAAAAGAGAGAGAGGGAAAGCATAAATCAATTACTCAGTGTCCTGTTTGTCATAATGACTGTAAGCGAATACTGGAGAACATATGACAATACAGAAACATGGTGAAACTTCCCCCAAATACCATCCTAGTTCATTTGACCCAGGGTCTAGAGCTGTAATGTGCATCACTATGTTTAACAGACATTGAAAAAACCTTTCTTCTGCGAGTGTCTCTGAACATTTTCTGAACCTGCTTATGTTTCAGGCCTCCATAATTTCCTGTGGAGATCAGAAAATTCTGTAATGTCTGTTTGTTTTAAACTCAGTGCCTAATAATTTCTTCGACTACAGTTTGCTTCCTGTGGTATGAAAAATATCAATAATTATTCCCCTTAAACTCTTCATGTGGCTCTTTATTTTGTTGATTTCTGTCCATCATCATTACTGAAGATACAAAAGTACAGTACATTTAAAAGAGTACCAGTGCTTCTGTTTTGCTCATTTTTCCTTTTTAGTTTTTACCAGCATCCATTTCCTCTTCTTCACAAGCACAGCATGTTATACTGGGCAGACACTTTCAAAGAACCATGCAAGATCTCTGTCTTGCATCCAGCATCCTCTCTTCTTTCTATCCTCAACAATGACCTTTTTGAATGTAATTGGTTCTGTAGCCTTAGCTTCTTCACCACTAATTCCCCTTCAGCCTCTTTGTGCTGGTTCCTTCAATACCTATAAACACTCTTACTGGCATTAACAATCTCAGTTTCCTCAAAGCCCTGGAGCTTCTTTTGCATTCCCATCCTTCTCAATCTGCTGCCCTTAGCTGATCATAGCCTCCTACTGGCAACCTATCTTCATGAATTAATGCTGTCCTACTTCTTAGTTCGTGCTTCTTTATTGTCCTACTCAGTTACTGTCTTAGTATCCTGTGAATTTCTGCCTCTGCCTTCAAACTCATTCTAATCCTATTATCAATGGGCATGGTTAAATCCTACGAGTCTTTCCCTTCTGTAGTGCAATAACTTGGTTGGCCTTGTAGAAAAAAGACTCCTACATAAAGAATCTTATCTCCATGGATTCTATCCATAAAATTTCCCCTGAATCATTTGCTTCATTTGGCCTTGTCCATTTTCACTTCAAAACACTTCATCGGCTTGTGCTTAACCTACATCACAGTCTCACTCTAAACTACTTAGTATATGGCCTCTGCACATTTCTATGAAACTATGTGATAAAACCCAGTGCTATGCTACATGCTCAGGAACTATTAAAAATGTTTAATGCATGACTTGTCTTGATGCTTTATCTGAAGTACTGGTTCCTTATTTGCAAAAGTGTGTATTTCCCTTAGGCTAATAGCTTAAATGTTAATATTTCTAGATTGCTTTTGTGGTGAGTCTAACAGATACTTATGGCTGGTCATGTAAAACAAATATCACAGTAAAATGGCACAAAATTCATATGTGTCTCGTGAAGTCATGTTTGTCAGTGTGCTGATGGGTAAACCAACATTTTTCAGCAGAACTGCAGATACATAGAGAAACGCATGCACAAAGTCTTTTAGTCATAAGAATATCATCCTAGTGTGCAGAATTTAGTATGTAGTTTATAAGTAAACACAAACTTATTTTTCCCCTTGAAATATAAAATACTGTTCAAAAACCTAAATAGCTTCCTTGGCTAACTTGGAATTTAAATGAAAGTTTTATCAAAGAGTTGGCAGAATATATTTAAAAATTTCTGCTCGAGACTCCAGGAAATTACTTTTTCCTATGGCTCTGATTAAATATTTCATGGCAGTACATGCTTATTTATTTGTACTTGCTATGTCAAGATAAAAAACTCAAACAAAGAAATCCCTCTTTTTATAGTAAATACACTTATTTTGAATACAGTCCCCATCAAAACCAGAAGACCTGACCTAGGCAGACTGCTGAGTCTGCAGGGTAAATGTTGTCTCATGCTGAAAATGAACACACGGGAACATTCCTCACCAACCGAGCTGGTTTGTTAATTTAACACTTGAAGAAAAGCATCAAAGACCACAGGCAATTTGTTATACTAAAAGTGAGGGGAAGCACGTCTAACTTTAGAGGTTTACATTGATAGAGAAGCAATGGTAGATAACACAAGCTGCTGTCTTTTCTATTTTTAAAATTAACAGCATTTTGATAAGTTTAAACCCCTTCCTTTGACACGGTCCCCCACAACATCCTTCTCCCTAAATTGGAGAGCTATGGATTTGATGGGTGGACTGTTCGGTGGATAAGGAACTGGCTGGATGGTCGCATCCAGAGGGTAGTGGTCAATGGCTCGATGTCCGGATGGAGACCGGTGACGAGTGGTGTCCCTCAGGGGTCCGTACTGGGACCGGTGCTCTTTAACATCTTCATCAATGACTTAGACAGCGAGATCGAGTGCACCCTCAGCAAGTTTGCGGATGATACCAAGCTGAGTGGTGCGGTTGACACACCAGAAGGAAGGGATGTCATCCAAAGAGACCTGGACAGGCTAGAGAGGTGGGCCTGTGTGAACCTCATGAGGTTCAACAAGGCCAAGTGCAAGGTCCTGCACCTGGGTTGGGGTAACCCCCAGTATCAATACAGGCTGGGGGAAGAAAGGATCGAGAGCAGCCCTGCCAAGAGGGACTTGGGGATACTGATGGATGAAAAGCTATTTTTATCATTAATGCTACAACAGTAGATTATAATACTCCACAGAATGCCTAGATAGTTGACAATTGAAATGTCTGTAGTCCACCTACACCAGTGCTTCTCACATTGAAACCGTCAGCAGAGCAGAACTAATGACAGCACCCATGAGATGTATTGGAGGGAAGGCGGGGGGAACAAAGAACTCTAGCGTAAACAGGCCCTGCTGAATTACTCCCCTGACTTTACATTATTTAAAGGGACATGCTGCTAGTACAGAAGCTAGCTGTTTAACTCTTGGAATCCTGTACCTTGGCCTGCTTTCAGAGAACATTCAAGGCCAGGTTGGATGGGGCTCTGAGCAACCTGATCTAGTTAGCAGTGTCCCTGCTCACTGCAGGGGGGTTGGACTAGATGACCACTAGTGGTCCCTTCCAACCCTAAACATTCTATGATTCTATGATTCTATGATTCCCTTTTCTGGAATAACTGTTGTGATATTTTTCTTCCTCCTGAGCATTTTAGATTACTAGCTTTCCTCTAATTAAACATTGATAAACAAAACTGACCCCAGGCCTAGGTCCATTCTAGCAGTCACTGTGTGACTATCATGGGCTGCATCCCTTTTTGCACATCCTTTTTCCGCCCCTGCTTTACAAGTCTGTGTTGTCTTCTTCCTCTTCACCCACCACAACACTCCTGCAACCTAGAGCAACAACCTAAAAAAAAAAAAAAAAAAAAAAAATACAGCAGCTTGTTTTGTTTCTTTGACCAAAGTTTTTTACTTGGTTCATGAAACATTTTATTTGGATTCAGAGCTATTCCTTCCTTAGATGTAATGTGAAAGGGTACACATCTCCAACTCTTGCTTCTAAGATGGCCTGTCTGATTCAGTCTTATTTCTTTTTGAGCATCTCAGAGAAGGTCTCTCCTTGCTTTGTGTTCAAATTACTGTGAAGCAGCTGCTTTTTCTGCCATTCCAAGCAGCTAATTTTGTATAAGTTATAGCAGAACATCCTGGCAAAGGATCTGCTTGATAAGTCATGTATTCCAAGAAATAGATAATGAATCTTTACATTTTTTCTTTGATATCAGAAAATGTTAGCAAATTTTATTATTATTTTTTGTAAATATCTGCTTCTTAAAACTCTGTAGTCTGGAGATATTTTTTTCCATATGCCTGAAGCATAACATAGCAAAAATATTTTCGTCTTGAAGAAAACTAGAAATCAAACCTTCATTCATCTGGTGGAAAAAGGCCATGGTAGAATCTGTGCAAATTCCATGAAAAAATGAGCTCAAAATGTCAATTTTTCTTCAATTTTCTAAAAGACATAAATCTTATTTGTTATGTTATTGCTGGTTGTTTTCATTTTTGTTGTGATTGTGTTCCTAACATATGTTGGCTTCTATGTTGTACAGCCATATGCTGAAAGACAAACTGTCTTAAAGATATTTAAATACATTGTCTGATGCTATTGACATGCAAATAATTGCATGCCTTTTTATGAGACTTATGAGACTGCATCAAATCACTTCTTTTCATAACTCTTCTTACATAAAGACCAGTTCTAGCTATTTGTTAGGGTAGATCAGATTAGCAATTACAGCTTCACTCTGTTAACTTCCTAAATCCTCAACAAAATAGTAAGAGAAAGCAGTTAATCACCCTTGCCAATTTTAACAGGAAACAGTTATTGCTGGCAAATAATAAATGTTTCAATTTACAAATTTGCAATTTTTTGGCGTATGCAGCTTCCTGGTAGTTTAAAGGCATACTCTGCCTACCCTTAACTATATAAGCAAGTCGTTTCTCCAAAGCGTTTGAGATTTGGAAGAATGAAGATATTAGGTCTGAATACTGATCTTGTACCACTCACTATGGAGCGATGTACAGCTCTGCATGTTCACAAAGATTGATCCATGTGATGTGATGGCTGATTCAGTCATGGGTTATAGAAATAGTATATAGGTTGGTGGAAAAAATAGAAAATTTGCCTTTGAAATTTGTATAAATATTCATTTCCAGCAAATGAATTTGCTCTTTATCCAGTGGAATTCATATGCAGTTCTACATTAGTATCCGCAAATCACAATTTCTCTTTTAACTTAGATTTTTGGGACTTTACTAAATATTTATGAAATTTTTCCTCCTTTTCCAGATGACAGTTAAATGTTTTCTAAATCTTTGCAGCTGGTGATTAAAAAAACCAAATGTCATGAAATGGAATATTAAGCCTCAAAAAAATGTTAAACAATAAGACTATGTAAACCGCTGTTAAACACTACAAAACAAATTAAAAACTATTATTTCTTGTCCTTCTTTGTGCTCACATTCATAGAAGCAAAGTAATGGATTAGTGGACGTAAAAAGGTGAACAAACTTTTAAAAATCAAAGCTAAGAAGAAAAAAAAAAGATAATACAAAGTTGTTTTACTGAAGTTAATAAACCCCACATTCTGAGACAAATATCCTCAAGCCATTTGTTTAAACAAGCATTAAGTTTAGCAGTACTACACCATAACATGATACTCCAAATTAAACTTTTGCATCTCAAGTGACCTTTATAGCAGTTTTACAGTTCATAAATTCTTTACAATAGTGCTCTGTGGAGTAGTTTTAATAAATCTTGATTGTGCTGTAAATGTTATAGCACATACTTGAAATGGCATTTCCAGTCCTAACAAACACAAGTGCGGAATGATTCCCCTATTCCACAAGGAGAATTTTGCTTCAGTATTCATGAAATACCGGAGAATATTCCAGTAATGCAGGGGAAAATGTCACAAGTAACTCAGTTCTACTGGGGAAGAAAAACATGTTTGATAAAGATATTTATCAAAGTGGATGAAAAGCATATGAACTCCTCATATACCAGTAGGAAAATCTGCAGTTTGCAGGGCTTCTGAAGTACTCCAGGGTAGGAGTATGCAGGATTATGTTTTCCATTTTCTGTTTTGTTTTAAGACTCAATTTCTTGGCAAAGTGTCAGATCCATAGAACTGTAAATTGTGTGGTCTGTTTCATTCTCCCCAATACACGGGGATAAGTGCACCTAGTTAAAGTACATCTGCTTAATTGCATTTATCTGTTTAACAGGATTCTTTTTTTTTCTGAAAAAAGAAAATTTTGTCAACTACTATACTGAAAGCACTCTGGCAATGTGTTAAATAGTCTGGTTTGATATTATTTTTTTTCTGGCCGTATATCCTCCACCCTTTTGTCCAGCAGTGTATTTGCTTATTGACTCCTTAACATATTTTCACTTATTATAGTTACATTTGATGAAAAAATCATCACCCCTGAGCTATCATTTTGAGATAACCATGAGATCCTCTATCTTAACTTCCCTTTCTTTAACAGTTCATTTATGAACATGTTTTCTCATTCTTGAACATATAATTTAGTTTCTTGTTTATATCTTAAGAGCCTTTTCCATGGCTCATAATTTTCACAATTTTATTTTGTTTTCTTGACCTCAGCCCAAATTTTTATCCTCATTGTATTTTTATCTTTTCTCCCTTTTTTTCCAGATGAAACAACATGAATAAACTCTGTCCTTTCTCCCTCATATAGTTTGTTAAAGGTGTTTCCACTCAGATAAATTTAAGCATTTGAAACTAAAAATTTTCAAACTTTACTTTCTCTGTAGCTGCTGCTACTGAAAATGAGCCAAGCTTCAAAAAAACCCACATTTCCATAAATGTTAAGGTATGGATTTTGAAGTCAGAACTCCAAGCCTTTACTCATTTTAGGAATCTTATTCATAAAAAATGAACAAGTTAATGATTAATTAGTTAAGAGATAACTACTGCTATGTATGTTCCATTCTTTCCCTGAAATAAGTAAAACCTACAAGGTCTGCAAACCAGTCTCTGCTGTGTGACTTTGAGAAAGTGTAATTACTGATCTATTAACTTGCTCATAAACAATGAACGGTATATATAGTGTTTTACAATGAAATAAAGATAGTATATTGGATAGACAGATACAATCAAACTGAAATCATAAGTGTTAAGGTCTGGTATAAATTATTAATACATAAAATCCATAAGAGAAAAATTATTACAAGCGGTCCTGTAAGAAAATGTATAATGTAATATTAATGAATTGGGGTTACAGGCCCATTATTAGTAATAGAGACATTGTTTTTTAGCAGTAGTTAAATGTTGATCCGCAAAGACAATTTAATAATGAATGACAGATTCAAAAAATGGTCTATTCCTCCTGAGGATGGAAAATGTAGATCAAGATATCTGTTTGAGCAATTTAAAGAAGGCAGAGGTTAATAGTCTCTATAATTGCCAGAACCTGTGACGAGTACTTAAAGCAAACAGCCATCTCTTGCAACATATGGCATCTACAAATTACACCATGGTATTAGTAGTGGGAGTCGATTTAGTATATTGTTTTGGTGATTTTGCCTATAATTATAGAATGTGATTTTTTTTTTCCATCTGCTTTAGCACTTTACAGTTACCCTGTAAACAGCTAAACGCATCTGAAAGGATTGTGAACACAGACAGCAGAACATGATGTTTAGCAAAGGTGATACAGCCAACCTATCCTTAATTTGTTTTCTAGATGCATTTATAGTTTTTTTGAGACTCTCAGAGGGAATCTTTGATATTTGAAAATTTCTGTGACCACATTTTTTTCCCTTAGGTTATGCTGAGTAGGATTTTTAAGTGTATCATCCCTAGAATTAACTGTATTAAACACAATACTCTAATAAATACCAATACATTGGTCTTAAGCATCTGATTTGTACTCTCTGACATAAAGATTTTCTCGGCTTTGGTAGTTAAATTAGATGAAACTTTTGAAGTTTTTCAACCTTTTTTGCATTTATTATTTAGATGACTGGCTC
Source organism: Egretta garzetta (assembly GCF_000687185.1). NCBI lineage: Eukaryota > Metazoa > Chordata > Aves > Pelecaniformes > Ardeidae > Egretta > Egretta garzetta. The sequence continues at coordinate 6,174,338 of NW_009260268.1, read as the reverse complement.
AGGGAAAGCTCAGAATGTGCTAATGAAAAAGTACTGGAAATCACTTCTGTCCTGAAACAGGTGAGGCAGAAATGGGAATGGAGGCATGAAGAAGAAAATACTTTCACATGATCAATGAATATCACTTGAGCTTTTGGTTTAATTACGGCAAAAACTACCCAAGTAGAGATTAACAATAACGCCACTACAGTGATCATCATCACTCCAGAGCCCAGACTGAGATGTATAGCCTTGTGCAAATTAGCTATTTCCTTTTATATCTTAATTATTAAAATGTTAAGAAACGATTCAATCCTTTTCTTTCAACACTGAGTAGTGCTGATTATAAACTAGAGAATCTCATCAGCATGTTGATGTTTGCTCTATTTTCCCGTTTCATCCATTTCTCCTCTTCACATGCTCTTTTCCCTCCATTCTTTCTTTTCCTGTAATCGCTTTCTTTCTTTCTTTGCCACATCCATGTTGTGTAATCTCTCCATCCCTGCACTCTTTCAGTTAGTTGCCAGAATTGTAAGGATTGATGTGTGACAGCTGCAAGTACGTAAGTGTAGGAAATTCTGAGGCAACCATAGAGTGCTCATAAGAATTGTCTCCTTTGCAGGAATTGAAGTGTTTAGCTATTGCTATTCCCAAACCTAGAAAACCCCCCAAAGTCTCAGTTCTCTTTAAGCTCTTCAAGTTTAAATTTGTTTAGATTTCCACGAAAGAAGCAAGACTGGACCACCCTTCTTGCTTAGCAAAAGTAACTTCTGTACATAAATCTGACAGACTTTAAAAGTCAAGTTATTCTTCAGAGAGTGTTAAATTATGGATTCAAACAAAACCAGTTTCTAAATTAGGAAGTGTTTATGCCAGCTTTCAATACATAATGCAAAATCAGAACAATTCACAAACCTGGGGTTACATTTTTCAGTTTGTGCAATATCCTAGCTGATCATAAAATGTGCTATATATGATAGCCATCCAGAAACCTAGTAACATTTTAAGAGTGCTACATTCTAGTGTAACATACACAGTGGAAAAAGATATGACTGAGAGCAAGATATCTGTGACAAAACCACTGGGAGAGAGACACTTTTTTATGCAGAAAGGAACCTTTCTAGATTTCCTAGTAAGAAAATGTCCAGATTTTATATTCCTTTTAAGCTATATTCCTACTAATAAATAAGTTCAACTTGCAATACAAACCTTAATATTCAGTGGCAGTATTAAAAATCTAAATAATTTCAAGAGCCATCAATAACAAGGGTAGGCCTCTGAAATACATTTCCTGACAGGAAGAAGCAAAATATTTGATTTGCTTTGAAATATCTTTTTTTAGTGAAAATGCACTGAGATTGTGTTGGAAAGTAGTGCCAGCTTCCTGTCATTTCTTTGATGTAAAACACACTCAAAAGGAGAGCTTGGCTATGCTGAAAATCAAAATGGTTATGAACCATTTCTAAAATCATCTCTGAATTAGGAACACCCATTAAAATGTATATTTGGAGATGTTAATGTTGTCAGCATCATTCTTTGTGAATACCTTTCTCACAGAAAAGCAAAATACGAGTAATACCGAGTGGAGTTTTTATGAAAAATCATGATGACTGAATACCACCCACAGATTGGATAACATCCAGTTAAGTCATCCTCTTCTCATTTATAACCATCACTCATAGAACACACATTCCAAAACACATGCAAAGATTTATAGCAAAACTAGATCACCTAGAATAATATGTATTAGGTTTAAATATAAGCTATCCTGAGCCTGAGTGACAGTCTGTTTTTACTGCCTAATAATGCAGAACTTGAAATGTGCAGAGTGGCAAATTGTACCTGACTAATAATAAATAATTGTTCTACTTCGTATGGAAAAATGTTTTAGAACAGGTTGTTATGAACTTACTTACCTTCTTAATAACAGAAATTGGCTTAATCTCCCACCAGCAGAGAAATAACTCAAGGAGGAGTCATCTAAGTATTGACATAGAATTGCGCTCAAACACCATGAAAATAGCTTTCTGAAAAACAATGACAATGTCAATAGAAGAGGAAAGAGGAGTCCAGTTCCAGTCCAGTTTTCTACTTCTTGCCTCTGTCTTATAAACCGCATCCAGCATCGTGACCTTGTGTAAGAGACTATCTATTGTTTGCGTTTTTAAATAATTTTGGCTCTCAAAATCCAGGAGAACTCTGTCATATTTACTCTGATATTCCCTTGGGTTATTTCAGGGACCTTGAGAATTCAGCTGATTCAGAGTCCTACAGAGCACAACATTTAGGCAAGAGTACATCATTGGCTTGAATGGAACAGGTAAACATCCAGCACTAGGTTGTGCTGGTTTTGGTTACTTCTATATTATAAATCACCTGTGTGTTTCAGTCACCATTTATTCCCATCCAAAGTATATCAAGACTAGAAGCTATGCTACCCCAAAGTCATACAGATTTGACCAAGGAGGATGAGGAGTTAAGATAGATTATCATATTGAATAAATTAAAAGAAAAAAAGAAACCAACCCAACAAACCTAGATAAGAAAAGAAGAAGGGGGGAAGGATAGTTTGATACTCTTTTGCTTTCAAAGAAGTAAAGCAAAATTCAAAGCAAAACAAGAATGACTTGCTCATGAGTTTTTAGAGATACTTAAATATACAGCATACAAATATGATAATTTGTGCAAGCCAAAGTTCCCAGGTGTTTCAATGTTTCTCTTATGAGTAGTATTTTAGATCTCAGTGCTGCTGAATAAAATGGTCCAGCCCTGCATATAGATCCAAATTGTTATTCAATTTACGCTTTCATATTCCAACACATACCCTGTGACAGAAACTGATGTGAATGCATAATACTGTATTAATGGATAAAGGAAATCTTAGTAAAGTAAAAAACAACCAACCTAACCAAACAAAACAGAGTAAAAAAGAAAGAGGATAAAATAAAAACATAAAAATAAAAAAATAAAGAAAAAAATGGTGAAAGAAGCTGATGAATTTTAAAAAATGTTTTCTGATTCCTGCTTCTCAATGGAATATGGTTAGCAAAGACTTGTCTCATGTGAAGAATATCATACACTGAAAGCTAGCCCCTAACTCCCACTTTCCTAACTTAAACAAGGAAATGAACACACATGAGCAGCAGCAGAGAAGTCAGTTACCTATGAGCGATTTCATTTGTGTATAGATGTTCCACTAGAGATTGAGGTTACATAACTCTGGAAAATGTGTCCAAATTTGACATACATTCTAAAATGCATGCTATATCCTTCACTGCATCATAAAATTTGCAAAAGCACACTGGAGCTAAACATAAATATTAAATTGGTATGTTTTAACTGGGCACTCCATATTCATTGTGACAAGGGGATAATGCAGCTTTCTGTGCATGAAAACTATTCTGAACTCCATTTCAAGTTTCTTTTTCTCTTCTACAGCAACAGATTTCCAAAACCAAGTTCCTCCAAGCGCACTCTCCATTCAAAGCTATTTCTGGGAGCTGAGGGTAAACTTGTGCTTACTTCCCGTGCAATTTTTGAATACTGAAAATCCAGCTGTGCTGAAAAACCTTGCATCGTTTTAAACATGATAATGGTCTTGAATATATAAAAGATTGCTGCACAGAGGAAAGGGATAAACTGCTTGCCATATCTGGAGTGTGTGTGACAAGAAATAAATTAAAGCAAGGCAGATTAAGGTTGAAATACCTCAGAAGACTTTCTATCTTTAAGGACCGTGTTGCTTTGGGAGACTGTGGGCGCATCATGACTGGATGTTAGACAGTATCTGTCAAGCATGGACAAGGTGCACTTGATTTTTGCTTGAGGAAAGAAATGAATAGTAGATAATCTCCTAATGTTCCTGCCAGCTGTGTTTTCTATTATTCTTGGTGACTAGACATTAGAAAGAAATCATGTGTGATTTATTTGTGTGCCAATGGATACAATAGTTTCTTTCCATTTCAGTGATTAATTGTTCTAATGCAAAGTTCCCAAACCTTTATACTACAGCTGGTGAGACTTTTGCACAACTAAGTTGTTAAAAATCCAACATCTAACCCCACTTTGAAATATCTTTCAACCAAAATGTTTACAATAAAATTTTTGCAAGTTTCTTAAACACATTGATTAAAAAATATTTTTTATGTAGATATGTGCAATAAATCCCTCATTAGCATGTCGAATTATACTTTAGGTTTCCCTTCAGATTTGATAAAACCTGTTAATAATTTATGGAACACTACCATCACTGTGGATAATGATGTCTTAAGAGACTGATGATAACAGACATGTACAAATATGGTAAAATACTATAGCTCATTTGTGACTGATTAGACAGGCTTGTTGAATCGAGATGGGATGTGCTATTTTTCTAAATAAGCTTGTGTAACAATGCCATTTCTTTTGTAGTGTTTTAGAATTTTTAAAAGCTGTTGAGTCCTTTTTCTGATACGAGAAAGTTCATTTTCTCGTTGATCATTTGCAGAACTAGCATAACATCACATCTCCTTTGAAAGTAACCTACATTTAACTGGATAATTAATTTGCAAAAGGGAGGATCTGGTCCAACAAGCAAATTAAACAAAGAGGGAAACCTAAATAATTCAGGAAGGGAGGGAAGGAGGGAAATGAGTAATAATTCAAATTTGCAAGGCAAATTCATGGCAGATGACAGCTGAAGGTCACAGTAACCTTGCAGAATATTACATATACAAACTTATATTATCAGAGTATTGTGCTCGCAATGTTTCCCTAGTACAATAGATTCTCAAGTAGTGGGAATGTTCCACTTACTTACTTTTCAGAAAAACCTTGCCATGAACAGTTCAAGGCAAACCCAGATTTAGCATATTCCACACTTAGGTTCGTTAAGTCCTCTTTGTTTTTTTTAGTCCAAATTCTAATCTTCCTTTTTTTTTAACCTTTTAGTCTCAGGTATCCAGTACAAAATGAATTTTTCATTGCTGTTCAGTTATTCCTAAATCCTAGAATTAAGAAAATCCTCAGCTACATTGATCTTACCATGTTGGTCTTAACTGTAATTGCAGCACCTACTGAAATAAAGTGCAGCTCTGAGGAAAATTACACTTTCCAGCAAGGGAAACTCCTGGGAAGTTGCAGTTGACTTGAGAGATGCCAAGATTATACCATTTCTGTTGCTCATTCATGTATCGGGAAGAATGTATTAATGCCTGTGAGATGCTCACACTGATACAGAGTCATAAGCTGTAGGAACTAGTGACGTATTTTATCTTGAAAATGGGATCTCTCACTGCTTAACATCTAAAGATCCAGAGCATACAACTTGATCTGTGGCAAAAGATTGTTATTCTGAAGATTTTCCAAGTCTTATGAATTTAATCTTCTATCAAAGAGTAGGTCTAAAAATCCTGTTACTGAATCATAGAATCATTTAGGAAATTATTGTAGGGCTTGAAAAGTGGCACATTTTATGTAATCTATTATTTTCCTCCAGTATCTGGTGAACTTAGACAATGGGAAAAAAGATCAAACCATGTGAAATAAAAAAAATTAAATTCTCAGTTTGACAGTATTAATTTTTGCCACTGAAAAAAATTAAAAATAAAGGGTTAATTTAAGATTTAGAAGCATGAACTTATTTACATCAATAAGACTACATAAAAGCAATGTAATTCAAAATTGAGTCAGTAAATTTGTTCTGACTAAAAGTAATAATATTTTAAAAACATTTCAGCGATTTCTATACTTATTTGGGCTAGAAGGACAGCCTGTCTTTCCGAAAGAAAGACTTTTGCAACAATTAAAAAAAAAAAAAAGACAAAATAGCTATGTATTTCTGATATTGACAGAATATCAGAAAGATGTTCTTGAAAAAGTGAATTATTTGAGAAGTAGGCTTTAGGTTTTTGAATTGACTCTTGCCTTCCTTTGGGAATGAGGACACCAACAGAGATGTATAAGCACAAGCTTCAGAGGGAAGTCCTTTGGGATGTTAGCACTGGAAAGGTAATTCTCACACAACAAGCTTTGAAACAAGCAACATTTAGACATTGATTTGTTTCTAAGGTTTTCAGCTAGCAGATGACAAGTATCCTTTTCCCATTGTCACTGTGTTAAGCTAATCACTCCACTGTCTCCTGCAGGACAGATTTATGGCTATACGCCTGGCACACTATGTATCAAGCATAACTGTCTTTGGCTGTAAAAAATAGAGCACTGCTGTAGCAGTGTGCTGGAGAAAGCAGACCTGCTTATATGAGGAACTGCAAGGGATAATTATTTCTTTATCTTGCTGTGTATTTCTGAAGAGCAGTGTAATGCCTTCCTTTGAGAGACAAAAGATCAGCTTGGTGTTCAGCTTGTGCCAGACTCAGCCTGAGCTGTTTAGAGGTAGAGGAGGATTAGGAGGGGAACAGGACTGTATCCACTGTATTTGCCCTGCTTTCACATTGCTAGGCTGTAAAAAAAAAGTGGTACTGAGCAATTAATAATTAGCTGGTAATCCTCATCCAGCAGGGACTGTCTTGTTGCTGTCTAATAGGCAGAAGTGTAAATATGGAGTTTCAGAAGACTTCTTTGTCATAAAGATGCATTTCTACAAACTGTCATGCAGTGAATGGAATCCTTCTACACTATATGTCTTTCAGACTCAAAATTTTCCTTGCATAAACTATTGGCTATTTCGCTTGCATAGACTTTCCCTAGTTTTTGCACCCTCAATTTAGAGTATAATTTTTTTTGTCTGTAGGTAGTAACTTTTAATCCTATACAAAGCTATAGCCTTAAATTATTATTCTTGTTTTTATCCATTTGCAGAGGGAATGATGAGAAAAATACATCAATGTCTGATAATGTGCTATAAATCTTGAGGGATTTCTGGTGGTTTAAGAGTGTCCTTGTAAAATAATGCTCTGATTGCACAGAGAAATGTCAGCCTGGGTAAATTATCTGAATAAAAGTGGCTGATAGGTGTTATGATAGTTATTCTTGAGGTCACCTTGAAAGCCGTGCTAAGAACAGGCCGCAATCCCAGTTTCACATTAAAAACCAAGAAGACTAGAGATTTAAAACACGCTTTCCTTCTGTTTCTTCTTGTTTTTTAAAGGAAAGCACTGAAGTGTGGATTGTGACTGCAACATGTTCTATAAGATATTGATGAATTATACTTATCCAGTATAACCATAGGCCTGTCAGTCAGACAGAATTGTTGCTTTAGGCAGTATGGTAAAAACAGTAAGGCACTGTAAAGTCCTTGAAATCTGCAAATTAAAAGGTATCAGAGCAAGATATTAAAAGGTGTGAAATGTGATGAGCAGTAACACAATGTCTGTTGGTGTCAGATGAACACAAGCAACTCCAACAACATGAGGGTCAGAAACGCACACTTTCCCTGCCCATCTGTGCAGTAAGGAGGAATCGGGGCTGCTCCCTCCACACCTCTGCACCTCCTGTCCTGCTGTAGGTTTACCCAAACATGGATCAAGCTAACCTGTCTTTCTAAACCACTAAGTATATAGCTGATGGGGAAAAAAAGTCCTTTGTGTTTCTACTCAAGTATCATTATCAAGTCAGAGCCTCTTTCATTAATCTTAAAAAACCCTGCTTATGGAGATGAAATCTTCTCCCTACCATATTCCCTGGCAAATATGCTGTTTGAAGTAATTTCACACAAATCTGAGCACTTTCTTTGTACATCAGATTCTTTGGCCAGAAAAGAAATTACAGAGAAATTTTAACAAATATTTTTACACTTTTCAGTAAGAAGATATATAACCCCCCCTTGTTTTTCTCTGTGCTGATCATGGATAGATATATCTTTTTTTAATATGGCCATATAAATAAAACAGGAATATGTTTTATATGTAACCATTGTAGTGCTATCTTGTGCATGTAAGAAGAGGGAGGTGTATACGGTTCTTGCTCCTGCTTCCGAATTTTATTGCTTCCATCAAGCACTGGAAAGTGAAGATAAAGCAGTGCAAAAAAAGACAACAAATGCTACAAAAGAAAATGTGCCACTTCCTCATTGCACAAAGTATTCACAGTAACAGAAAAAGAGTACTAGATGTGCCCAAAATAAGATCTAGCTCACCCTGGTACACTGAGATAGGATCAAGCATATATAGACTGTCACCAGCTGTTGTTTATAACCCATGTTTTACCAAAACCCAAATCACCACCAACAAAATATCAAAACCTTTGGACATTGTCCACAGAAAGACTTTTCTGTCCTGGAGATGTTTTTTTGTTCTAGAATCTGAATTAAAGATATTATACATTGGAGATGAATGTTTATTTACTCTCTAGCTCTGTCTGTTCACTAAACAATCTTCTGTTATATACCTAACTATGTATCTTCCCATTTCTACACTACCTAAAATTTCTGTTTCATCTTTGCTCACAAATCACATCTTCCAAACCATTTAGTAATTTTACCTGAGCTTGGTTACAGCTTTATGCCACAGTATTCTTCCTGATGAAGCACCAGTCCATTTCTCCTTTGTCCTCAAAGCCAGGTACCCTGTGTAAGAGAATCAAATTAATATGATACTATCATCTCTTAGGAAATCAAAGAAGCTGTTACCATCTACGCTTGTAGACATTTTCAAATTCAAAAAATTCAGTTGAGGAAATGAACAATATGTGCATTAATGGGAATACTTACAGGAATAGAAACTACTTTAACTATAGTATAGTTTCCCATTGTTTTTGGTTTGGAGGATTTTTTTTTAACTTTTTTTTTTTTTAATGTTAGATTTGCTTTCCCAGGCATATTTTGGACTTTACAGGCAAGTTTTAGAGGGTAATTATGGTTAGTCAGAGATCAGGAACTGATCAATTTTATACCTTATGAAATTTTTTCTTCAGTGAAATATCACTTATTTTAATATTTTAAAAATTTTCTCTCTGCTGCTGTACAGCATTATTTCTTGGTTAAAATTAAATGTATTAAATATTATGAATCCAGAGAGCTTTTACAGATGCCATTTTGTTTCTTTTTTTTCAGAAAGACTAGAGCACAGATACTATTGAATACTTCAATCTTTTTTTTTTGAGTCCTTTTTAATTTTCCTCTTCTTTATTGTTAAGCACCAACCCTATGTTTTGACTTTCTGCATTTAGGGTACATTTTCTTGTTTCCTTATATGCTCCTGTGCTTTTCTGATCTTATCCCTAAGGGGCTTGAGCTGTTCCTTTATATTCACGTTTAGACCTGTAATCTTCTTTGCACTTTTTGTTTGATTCTTTTTGAATTTTCAGGTCACTGGAGAAATTCTGATGCCTCCACAATAGTTTCTTACTGTTCTGCCATTCCTTGCTTCACTTACGTATAACTTACCACTATCCATTAATGTCTTCTCTTTCAGTAACTCCCAGCAGTGCTGCACTCCCTTGCCCTTTAAACTTTTTTCCCTTCCCAGTAGACTATCTCCTATACTCCTGGAACAGGTAGAGCTTGCCTTCTCCCTCAGTCATCACTTTCCTGCTCATTTACCTTCATGTTAATATTACTTCCCACAGCTTTTCTGTAATCTTTCACAATTTCAGTTGCTGAATATAACTTTTGCTTACATGTTCTATTACTTTTGTTAGTTGAAACAAGATCTAAAACAGAAGCTTCCTTTACTCTGCAAAACAAAATCTGCCCCCAAAATATTCTGTGCACTGACTATGTCATCCTGCTTTGCTCTTTAGGAACAATTACAATCTCCTTTTGCTACAAAGGCTTTAATTTTAGGAATATTGAATTATCCCTCCAAAAAAATACTTCACCATCTTGTCTTCTGGCCTGTCTGGAACACATGAATTCTCTTCTGCATTTATTTTCCTTTTCTATCATTAAACAGAAAATCTAACAAATCTCTATCCTTTCCATGTACTTGTGAAAAAGTACACCTTTGATACATGCTACAACTTTCTCTCTTGTTCTCACACCTGCCATTCCTAAGTAGCCTGCATCTCTACAACAGTAATGCACCTCTGTGGTTTACCTCACTGACTTTCTAGGATGCCGTTTTCATTAGGTCTTGGCTATACTTTAGCAAAGTAGTTCTTCCTACACACTCCCATATTGGGGCGGCTATGTAATAACATCCCAGAGGTTGGTCTCCTACTTAACCCTCTCATGACTGTATTGCAGACTCCTCTGCCTAAATTTAGATAGAAGAGTAGGCTTTTGAGTTTATTTTTCTTTCCCTCTCTTCACTTCTGAGATTTTATCACTGTTCCTACTCAAGTCTATTTTAAAATCTCCCTCTCGGTGTGCACTTGAAGACGTCCTTCCTCTTCCTTTTTACAAGGACATTATATCTGTTTTGCTGCCGCTTTGCGTAATGCCACGCCAGGCATCATGACACCTATCTACGCTCCCTAGTCCTCTGAAACATTCATCTTGGAGTCACCTGTCTCCATCTGCCCCTATGATCTTTATTATGCTGTGCTGTTATCTCTCATTCCACCACTGTGCAGTCCCTTTCATACTGCATGGTGTTCGATAGACCAGTATCATTAGGCTCATGTAAATAGAGATACCTCGCTTATCTTTCTGAAATAGCCCTTATTGCGGGTACAAGCAGGAGAACGTTCCTAAAATGATGTGTTGTCTGCACTTTAAGGTAGCCAAGGTCAAGACCTTCCAAAAGGCCTTTAGGTAATGATTTTTCTTTGCAAATGATCTTAGGTACAAGTACAGGCAAGAAGTGATCTAGGGCTAGTGTTCCTATTTTAGACTGTTCCACATGTGAGGACTTTTTCTTTCTAGAAGAGGTAATAATAGAAAACGAAGAATAGAATGAGTCAGAACAGAATTAAAATATAACCTTGATGTCCTTGCCTCTTAGCCCCTCAGGAAATCACCTGCTGTTGTATAGATTGCTTAGTATTTTCTACATTCCTTTATTCTGAGCACTTTTGGGGAAGCAGGAGTCATTATGTCTTTACTGTTGCAGGGACAGGCAGCTGAGTCCCACACTGGAAGCACTGAAATAAGCAGAACCTCAGGAAAGAAAATACCTCTGGGGCAGGGTAATTATATGATTTGTAATATGCCTCCCTCTTCAGTCTATATTCAGTTTCTGTTTTTCACGGCATTTGGCCATTGGTCTCCTATAGTGGTGTACCAGATGCAATACAACAGACAAATGTGGGCCAAGAAGAGCACGTGTAAACATGCAGCTGTACCATTTCATCAGGTTTCTGTGGTTTTCCTCTGAGTATGCCACATCAATGTATTTTGAGTAATAAAGTATGAGTTTCTCTTGTTTCTAATGTATAGTGTCATATTTTATTAGGTATTGTATTTGGCAATGTTTACATTACTGTGGTTTTATGTTATACAGGCTGTTAAAGTTGTGTCAGCAAAGTCAGTACTTTCAATTTCATAAGCCCCATTTTTTTCAGATGTGTAACCCAATCACAACACTTCGCTCCAGGCTAAAAATTCTCCTATATTCTCAACATGAAACACTTTATTTTAATTAAAATAAAAAAGCCATTTAGCTTTTTAATGTTATTCTATTAACCATATCAAACTAGAACTAAAGTGTACTTGCTTTGTTTGAAGCTTTTGTAATTTTGCATAGGTTGGTACAAAAGGCAAAACAAGAAAGGGTTCAAATAAATCATACTGCCACTCATGTTGATTTTGGTGATATAATTTTACCCATGCAGGAACCAACCTTTTTAGAGCATTTCAGAAATCATCACAGCTGTCTAAAAGTGCACTGTGCAGTTTAAGGTGAGTAAATATATGCAAGAGTTAGACCCTGGAAGCATCCGTTCTGATTGAGGCCCCACACTTTAGTCACACACTTAAGACTCCTACATTTGAGAGTGCTGACTGTATAATTTATTCCTAATTATCTAGTGCCATGACAGTGGCAGAGCAACCTCACTGAGCTGTATCGAGGGTAGGGTTTGCCTCTGTTACTTGCCCTGAGTATTACCTGCTTACAGGGAAACCTGCTGCTCTTTGACAGTGGTGGTATCTGGTTCCTAATTGCCAGTAATTCCTTAGCTCCCTGTGCTTGTTTCAATCCGGATGCAGCCAACATTAGCGCCAGTGTTAGAAGTATTATAAAATCTCCACTATAATTCCTCTTTAATTAGCATCCTATTATCTTAAATTGCTTCAATAATTTCATTTTTTTTTCCCTAAAGCTCTTCCATTCTTTCAGTAATACCCTTTTTGTAAAACAGCCTAAGTATTTCACCACTGGTTGGATCTGCTACAGTTTTTTATTTTGTCTTTTAATAGCTTATTCAAAAGGAGAGAAAAGCACAGTAGGCTCTTGGTAGAGTGCAGTAATATCGGTGTTAGTGTTCTCAGGGTTTTTCTTTCTCTGGAGCATAATGGTTGAACTAAGTCTTGCGGTGAAGAGCAAACCTACTGGGCTAATGGCAATAAACTTGCAAACAGTGAGAAACTTGTTCACTCAAGTTCAACGTGTGAATAGCTCTGTGCAGCTCTAATTAGGACTCTGGTTCTGAATAGGTAATTAAATATCAGATTGGTTATCCAAGTGAAGGGATTAAGGTGAAAATATACCATTCACATTTATAGGAAAATACAAAGTTCTGCATTTCTATTGGCTTACCAGCATTACAGTGAACTCTATCTGAAATACTTTTAAATGTTCCTATACGAGAACAAAAGAGACACAGTGGAAATGTAGCACACTGTCTGCAATGAGTCTCTCATGGCAATGATGCACCCACTGAATAAGCAAAAACTGGCATTTTGTCTTTAATAAAGGTAATACTCAGCCTTTGGAAAAATGAGCATTACTGTGTATCAATAAAAATAAAAACAGTGCCATGATTTCAACTGGTGGATTGTCTGTTTTGACATTTCCCGCTCACTCCCCTACCCTCAGTTATTTCATGGATGGTTGACTGCGAACTGAAATGTGGGACATACATATTTGTGCTCTCAGAGCTGTTTCTCATATGGATGGGAAAGTTTAATTTTAGTAATCTAATCACCTAAAGCAGATAACTTGGACTCACATATTTTATGAGGTTTAAAAATCTGTGAAATACCTGTGGTTAAACCCACCAATTTCTTTGAAGTTTCACTGCTTTCCAAGGCTAACCCTCCATTCATTTTTTTCCTCTTCACATTAATATTTCAGCATTTTAAAGTGTTTAAAGACCTTTTTACGCATTTCGTTTGTATTACTGCTTTCTGACAATGCTCATATTGTCATGGCAATATAGTTCAGACAAGCACTGCAGAACGTAAGGCCAGGGATGTCTAGAAAAAAAATCAAACTGGAGGGCCATTTTGAAAATTTTAGAAGTATGCAGTAGCAAATATTTTTTACTATTCTCCAATACACGATTTCATATGTTCTCTTGTTTAGAGGACACAAAGCTGTTTGTGCTCTATGCCAGAATAAAGGTTAATTGATTGTCCTGGGTTTGCTGAAAACTGCAAAGGAGAATGGAATTTCATAAATGCCAAGAAGTGATTGGTAAAGAGAGAGGAAAACCTGAAACAGGTCAATGCCTCAGGCTGTACAGTCTCCCGGATATGCTGATGTGCCCTTACTTCTTGTCTATATGAAAAACAAACATCATGTTTCTACAGAGCCTTCAAGCCATTTTCCTCCATTCACTGAAAACAATTCAATTACAGTAAATTTCATGGTCTTTTTCCTCCTACGCCAGCACATAGGTTAGATGAAACAGTGCCTAACTATTTGCCTAAGTTTTCAAAATTTAGATTTCATTAATTTCAAACCCAGAAAGGGTTTCAATAACCTAACCTGATTTTTGTTATTGCACTGGTAATCCCATTTCCAATTTCATCCAAGAGTTCATTGTAAAGGGTGACTGACAGAGTAAAAAGTCCCCTGATGAACTCAGGATTGCCTGCCTCCTAATCCCTTGCAACTTCTTTTTCCACCAGTCTCAACAATTTATAAAAGTTATGGTGACAATGACAGTGCATACTGTATGCAAACCATTTATCATGCCCTTATGAACTACGGCTTAGGAATCACTAATTTTTGTCAAGACCTGTGCTGTTAGAACTTGAAACATCATATATGTTTTCTATTCAGATTTATTTACTCAAAGTGAGGAATTTGGTGCTCGTATTTTCAGAAATAGAGATTACACAATGACAAAATAAAGACAGTGTACTTTTAGAGACATTCCCATGAAAAGAAAAGGCAATTGGTAATGCAGTATACTGAAGTAAACAGTATCCTGAAAATCTTAGTGGCACTAAAAGTTCATTGGGTGTCAGTGTGAATTAGAAGAAAAGTCCAAAATATCAGAGCAAAGAGAATAATGTATTTTTGCACATTTTAATGAAAAATAAATTTATTTTAGAAGTTGCCTTTAAAAAATATTAAAGCATACCATGAAGACTATAGCACCAAAGAAAAGTGAAACAAAAATAGAAAATATTGTATGAATGGAATTATTTATGTTGATATCTGCAAACAATATAATTTTTCATCTTTTTTACTCTATTTCTTCATTATTGGGAGATAATATTTAGGGACTTTTTAGTGGATCCTACTGTATGAGCTTCCTTTATGTGTTTCATACAAAATTAATAGTGAAACTTTTATTTTGCCACATAAATATATGATTAAATATTCCTCATAATAACACTGAACACAATAAACAGATATGGCTTTCAAAGATTTCTGTACGTATTCTACTGTAAGTTAAGATAAATTAACAAATATTTTCAATAATATATTCCCTTTGTGAATGTAAGTCATGTAAACATTAAGTATAGAATTTTTTTCCTGTATGATTAAAAAAGTAATGTAGTATGTGATTTTGTTTAAATTTTGTAGGAGAGAAACTGTAGTATAAGTCTTATCCTCTTTTCTGAGCAGATATGTAAAACTTCAAGATCAAATATTTTTATTCCTACAATTACTAGTTTCTAATGAACAACACTGAGTAATGATTTCATTATTTCATAACATACATTTTGTTAAAATGTTTACTTCATCAATCACATCCCACATAACTAATCTAATGTAGTGGACCAACTTAATTCTTATTTAATTCCTTTGAAATGGAAGTTATGACATGAAGAATGATCTTTTAATATAAACTGGAATGGGACCTCCTGGCTCTTGACTATAGTTTGGTACTGCTCATGTCTAGTTCTTCGTGAAGATCTGTGGAGGTGAAGATTAACAGCTGAGAATGTGTGATGAAGAGATCTTCAATATCCAACAACAACAACAACAACAACAACAAAAACCTGGCTTCCAATGGACATTGTCGACCTCGTCGCTGGCAATCTCTAGGGCATGTCTTTATAATTTACCCCATTACATTTTTAATAATTTAATACTCAAGACTGCCTAGGTTGTTCTTCACAATAGTTTGATATATGGATAATGCACCCTAAATTTGTGTAATCTGCAGACATCTTCGGCACATTTACTTTTTCGTATCAAGACTGTTTGATGTAAACATTAGGAAACATGCATAAAGGCTCATCACCAAGAACAGAGAAGAGCACAGAGGCACAACAGCAGGTAGGGAAACCCAAATAACTCAGCCTCCACCCTAACCCCTCCCAGGGTTGTCCCAGGGGAGCCTCAGCCTCATGGGCTGGGGTGACACCCATCAAGAGGAATGACCAGAAGAGCTCTCTGCAAGATCTTTTGGACTGAGAGGGTTGACAACGTACAGAAGTAAGGGGTTCACTATGGGATGCAGGAAGAAAACATCTTGGGATTCTAGAAGACTTATTATGGGATGTTTAGGTGGGAAAAGGAAGGGATCAAGGTGGTTTGGGAAGGAACAGGTATGGAAGGAAAAAAAAAGGATAAAAGGAGCTGGTCGCATGTAAACAGATTACCAGTCAATATACTTGTCTGGCTGGTTCACTACGGGAGGGACAAGAAGGTCCAGGCCAGCAACTGGAGAGGTCATGGGCCCTGGGGGATGACTGCTGGTAAGGCCATGAGTCTGGACCAGCTACCAGGGAGACAGACCTATTTGCATTTCTGTTTCTCTGTGCATGAGGCAACCAGGAGACCAGGGGACCTGGGCCAGCTACGGGGTCCATTGGGTGTCTAAAGCCAGGTGCTGGAGGGATCCAGTGTGTGTTTGTGTGTGAGTACTAGCAGCAGGAGGGGGGCTGCATCCTCTGGGGCTCACATGTCCAGTTGCCTACAATTGGGGAGACTGGGGATCAAGATGCCAGGGTAGACTGAATGTCCAAAGTCAGCTACTGGATGGATCCATACTTTATATATGTATATTTATGCATATAATTTCCACTAATGGGCTTTCATCCTGATCAGCCTGAGAAGGTAACAGAATGAGGCCATTGGTGCTGTTTGTGCTTGTGGGAGTGCTGAGTGTGTCTGTGGTGACCTGTGTGGCTGGCTGTGCATATACATGTGTGCACATGAGCATATGTGTGTGTCTATTGGGAATACATGCTCAGTCTTGCTACTTGCTGGACCTGAGGAGATGGGGCTATGGCAGCCTTGCCTCTATTGGGCTATTGGATTTGGCAACTCCTAATAAATATGATTGATTTTTGAGGGAAAATAATAGAACTTTGTATCCTCTTTCTGCTTAATACCTTCCACAATTCTACAATCTTGTGACTTTTGTACCAGCTATCTTCTTCAGCTAAACAGTATCCTCCGTAGCTCTTTGCAGAAGACCAGAGGGAATAGCTTTATGTATGTGGCACTCAAACCAAGTGTTAGGTTAATCAAGGGTAGATGTTGTACTAGGTCTACTAAATAAGACTATGACCTTCATTTCACCTATTCCAAATTTAATTTAGTATAAATGAATGTTCCTCTTCGCAGTAACTCTGTCCTGAGCCCCGACCAGTTAACTTCAATTGATGCCTTTGAAAGAGAGGTTAAATCTAAAGACTCAAAGAGCAATGTAGACAATTACTCTATGTTGTCTATTTTTAATGTGGCTCCAGTGCATTCGTTACCCAAGAACCACTGAGCTTCTTCAGTTATTTCAGGAGTTAACCAGATTACTAAACAAGGATTATATAACTATGCTGTACTCTTACCTGGAAGGCAAACCTGAATGAAATATGGATTTCTTAAAAATGAAGGGGAGGGGGATGTGTATTTTAGTTGTTTCCTATTAAATACAGGAAACAAAGACCAGCAAGCACCCCTGAATTGTTTTTTCTGTTTCTATTTAAGACTAATCACACAGAGGGCACATCGTGTGTGTTATCGTCCCGTTGTCCCGTCCCCCCCCCCGGCTTTCTTAAAATAAGTGTCACTAAATCAGACAAATGCAGGTTCTGTGTCTCAGCAGGCGATAATTGAACCCTTACAGTTTAGAACTGCTCTTGTGTCCACTTGCTCTGGGCACAACTCCATTTCAGAATTCATTTTTTCCCAATTTAAAAAAAACAAGTTGCATTACAAGCTAGCCTTGTAATTTGAAATTACGTGTGATGGATGCTAAATGGAATCTGATTAAATATGAAGAACATGAATTCAGCTGAGTAGTAGTAATAGTGAAGAGGCTAAAGCTGAAGTGGAAACCCAAGAGGCATAAACTAAAACCCATGGTTTGTACCTGCAAGTCTGGCCACTACAATGATATGAAAACAGCCCAAGAAAAGTTTCTGGACATGTGAGACAATGCCCTGAGTAATATATGAGTAAAATAATAATGAAAAAATGCATGCACATGCTCCTCCGGACCTATCACTTCTCTCTTTCTTCTCTGTCCACTGGATCCCAGACTGAATTTTATTTACCTGCTCTTCCTGACAGCCTTTGTATTTCCTCTCTGTTCCTTTATTACAATGCTTGCAATTTTCCCCTTTTCACTCTTCAGGTGTAATTGTTTAAACTGTTATTTCTAATACTGTTTCTGTAATTCCAAGAAGAAAAGTAAAATTAATATCTAACAGTAGTTGTATACTTATATACAGATATTGCTGGTCTGTGAAAAGGGTAAACAAGTACAACTATATTACTGGTTTGCAGAAAGGTTTTAGTATAGTTACAGTCAAGTTTTGTTATTAGTACATTCTGAGTATTTTGTACCTAACCAGTTTTATTTATTTCATTGATATTAAAAGTTAACCAGAAAAACAATCTGTGTCAAAGTAGACTGATGTAGAACAGAGAAAATCATTAGTAGAATTACAGAGTAAGTCACTTGAAGAGCAGCTTTGTGATCCTTATGGACTGGGTTTTTTCTCCTTCATCTCTCAGAGAGAAGAAAGTAGTGCAAATTTGTATTTTATATAGCTTGCTGAGAAGATCCGAGCCAACTGCTTTATTTGCTGTTTTCCAATTGGGAAATATCAACCCCAATTTGACAAATTTTTGTTAGAATATCTGAGCATGTGATTATGTATACAATGTTCTGTATCTAATGAGGCTCATTCAGTGCTTTAGAGAGCAATTATTCACTCCTTGATTGGCACATAACTGTCTTGAGTCGAAAATCTGAAGCATCATTAGATGATTTCCCAAAATTATGCACTTAAATTTAGCTCTTCTTGTGGTAATTCCATGCCACATGAATAATTTCTGTATGTGCCAATGAGTGTTTTGGATACCTCTAGGCTCTTATGATATGAAACAGCCTTACCCCTGGTAAGTACCAGCAGAACTATTTGCTACTTCTCCACCTTTTCTGTGCTTCTTCACACAGACCGGCTTTCACTGTAATTGTCACAACAGTTTTTTTGCAAGAGACCCTAAGATGCAGACTTTTTGCCTCTGAAGAACTCCACAAAACCAAATATTAGCCTCATAGGAAAAAGCTATCAAGTCCTCCCTGCTAGCCAGTAATGAATGCCAGAGCACAACTTCCTATCTCACAAATGGCATGAGAAATGCATAGCATTGGACAGACCACTTCTATGACCATCTTTGTCATTTGAAAACTATCATTGGGAGAGACAGATTGATCACTTCTGCTTCTACTTCTAACATTGTACAGCTAGATTGCATCTCTTAGCTTTAATTGTTAAGAGTTGATGGAATAATCAAGCCAGTTAGAGAAGCCAAGTAAAAGGTTTCATGTGCGTTGTCAAAAGTCTCCTTTATCAACATTCAAGGATGACTTTTACCTGAAAGTTTACACCATGTATTTCTAAACTGGTAGTCCTCAAGAACACCATGGTGAGCCAGGTGAGACAAAACCAAATCATCAGATCGCTTGGAAAAAAAGAGTGAGCACATTGCTTTTGGTCTACTACAATGAATCCATCTGGAGACATTGTTCACCAGGATCCCAGAGCTAAACTGAAGAAGGTATGGACAGCATTCGTATGAAAAAACCCACACCAATATAGTATCATTCTTACTGGTTCTAGTGTTGATGAGAAATCCAGAAAGAGCTGGGCTCTGTTATTTATATCCTTGGTAGCCAACAGTCAGAGAAAGGCTTCACGTTTTCCCACAGAAGAAGTGCTCTTAACAAAAAAGATAAATACCGCTAGATAATCTCTATAATGTGGAGCCATGCCATGAAAAGATGGTGTGGTCTTAGTTTAGATTAAAGGAACAGAATGGACAAAGCAGGTTAATAGCCCAGAGGAAATCAGACAGTGGCTGAAGAAGGTCTGTGTGTTGCTCTTAATCTATGTAAGATTAAAACATAATTTATTTTTTTTTACCAGTGACTGTGCAGTTTAAACTCATGATAGTTTTACAGAATTCTTTCCTTTTGTAGTGATCTTTAGTTTCTTGTCATCTTTTACCACCTTCTATAGAGATTTGAAGAATTCCACTCAGATTATTGTAATCCTCCCCACCCCTTTCCTTTGATACCCTGCTCAGCATTATTGCCCTTGAATCATTTCACTGGAGAACAGAGCAGCTTCATCTGTCTTGACATGAAGGACACTGTGTACATACTGCGGACTTCCCCTAAAAATAGTTTCCAGCCTTAGATTCACATACCATCCTTGCTGCTGGAAGATAAATCACACTTTTATTCTTTGGATCTGTGTAATGGTCAGCTCAATGTCTCCTCCTCGTAAAAATAAAATTCCTCTTGGTGTTGCTAAGGTTATGTTCCCTGCTAGCTCTTTCTCTTTCTCACTATAGACATTTCTGTCATTCATTTTTTTCCAATTATCTCTAATTTACAGTCACTGATCTGATGCTCTGTCTCACCATATCCTTTTTTCTTTCTTTTCCCAGGGTCCTGAGGGCACCACCAGCCCTCAATGGCCCTGACCATCTCCCCTGGGGCCACACACTGCCCATGGCCCAGGACCTCATCTCAGCCCAGCCTGGGGCCCTCAGTCCCTGCCCCAGAGATGCCATAGGAGTGCTGGTCTCCATCCCTGTCTCTGTCTGCCTCCTAGATAGGCCTCTGTTTTGCACTGTTAGTAGCTTGTCTCCTGGATGGACCACTTTCAATGCATGTTTTAGCTTGTTTTCAGCCCTGCTTGTGCTCCCCTTCCCTTTCGTTCCTGACTTTGCTCCTTGGATGGACCCTGGCCAGCTTTAGCAAATGTCATTGACAGAGGTCATCAGAATGAAATAGTTTGTTTTCAGCAAGAGTTTAGGGGATGTCATCTTCACTGCCTTTTTTCGTCAGTGCTTATAAGAAAATTTATGCTTCCATGATGATTTTTTCTTCTGTTAAGAAAAGAAAGAACTACTTGTGTACCAACTCCCTTTTTTGATGATCATAGGTGGTCTTAAACACTAGGTTTATACCTGTATTTATTTGTCTGTCTTTTATTAGGGGTCACTAGTAATATGTTCAACAAGAGTCACTAAACTTGAATGCCCACTCACCTGAGATATCCCTGGCCTTGTTATTGTATAGCCCCCATTTAGACTCCATTAACTTAGGCAAATATGTTCATTATTTATTGTAGTTCTGATAAGACCAACGAAAGCTTACTCTTTCACTCAAATGTTGAAGTCCTTTTTATTTGACTGTGATTTTTCAAGTAATTAGTTGTAATTATCTCTTTGTCATAAGGGGTGTTATTTACAGTCTTGTTTTAACACATTTTCTTAGCCATTTCTTTGCTCTCTAAAAAATGATAAAATGCGTTTTATTGTTGCTTTTAACGGAATTAATTTTGTTGTCCATATTTACATGAATTTATCATCTAACAGAGTTTAGAAAGAATGTTGAGCCTAGGGGGAAACAGATATAACTTATTAGCACTCCAGTTACATGATTAAAAAGAGGTTTTCCATTATGTAAGTATATATTTGTGTAATAACAGAAAAAAAACCCCAAACACCAAAACTTGCAATTCAAGGAAGGGAAAGGAAAAACTATTGTAGAAGAGGGCTAAAGAACTCACTGAATTAATTACTGCATTAAGAAGGCTTTTAGAATGAAAGCAGAGGTGGAAAACAATTTACATCTTGAAGTTTTAGACAGGCTACATAAACATGCTGTGGTATAAGAAGTTCAAAATATCGTCAGTGATATAAGTAAAAAAGGATTGAGGGAAAGAATCTTTGTATCGTGAGAACAAGGTGCAGACTAAATATTTAAGAAATAAACTAAGTCTTTTTTGCCATGAATCTAAATAAGGGTAGTAATTCTGCAAGGGAAAGGGATGGGGTGTTATCATACCAAGATGGAAATAAAACCAAGGCTATTGTTCCCAGCTTGGGCACAACAGGGAATTGCTGCTCTAGAATAAGGTGAATAAGAGCAGTTATAAGTCAAACTGAAGGCTAAGTAAACACAATGCCTGTATTTCTGAAAGGAAATTGCAGATACATCAGTTTATCTGGTGATTATGCAGGGCTTTAAACAGTTTTTTGAAAGAATTATTACTATGATCAGAGAAGTATCAGCTGTGATTTACTAAAATTCAAATTAGCCTGTTATACTTTTATATGATTTTTTGATTTAAAAAGTAATCTTTATAAAAAGATAAAAATGGAGATTTGGTGGCTGTAAGACACACTGGTACAGTGATTCATGCACTGATTCTTGTGTAAATTACTCCTAAATCAGGAAAGATTGTCCTTAGCACCACTGAAATGCAGTTGGAGTGAATATCTAAGACAGCTTGGGATAAACCATCTAGAAGCCATTTTTTTAGTAAGATGCCGTACCTCAGCTAAGCTGCTTTTCATCAGCCTCATTAGCTTGGACAGTACCAGGCTAAAATGTATGGCTATATGGTTCATGAAACAGAGATGCCTTGTTCTGAACTGCTAAAATACTATTGGAGCAACACATTAATTGATCATTCAGACATTTTTACTTTGCTGTAATCAGACTGAAAATAAAAATAGCACTATTTTTATTCCTTAGATTTCAAAGCAATTTATACTCAAAATTGAATTTCTCTAAATGAAACTGATAAAACTCAGAGATGGTAACGTTAAGCTAGCTTACTTTCGAAGTGAAGTTTGTTTAGCCAGTCTGAGTTTCAGATTTAGACACTTATGTCTGATTGCAATGATGTAAATAAAAAGTAAAGTAGGTACAAAGTGTTATATCAGAATAGAATCAATTTACTTCTATTCTGCATTGCTATTAAAATAAACACAAAGACACCATTCAAAACCAAGACAGTATAATGTACAAGACAACAGAGAATTAAGTCTGCTGATTTTCATTCTTTTCTAGTGGATCATACCCAGGAGGTAGTTTGCTTTTAGCAATATTACAGAAAAGGTTATGAAAAGAAAGGTTTTCTTAGGAGCAGACACATCGCACTACAGGTGATTTGGGTAGCCACCAAAGCTACTAAATTCAGGTTAAAACAACTGTTTCTCCGTATAGTTTTATTCTGTCTTTTCACCATTAAGAGTAAGGTGGTTTTTTTTCCGGGGAAGAGGTCTGCAATGAGATCTAGGTTTATGGAGAGCAGTTTGAGAGTATAAGTCTGAGAACTGACTTTATCTTGTGTTAGTTAAGTAGTTAAAGGTTTCAGATTACTTCTGTATCTTTTGTTTCTCGGGGAATGTGATGGAAGAAACCTTAAATTTTTTTTTAAAGTAAGTGAAAATAGAAAAACAGGTTTACATTTCCTCCTTGTCCCTCAACTTGGACACTGGCAGGACCATAGATAAACTGACATAAACTAGAATGAATGCATTATGGTGTTCTAAAATGACCATCTTAATAACTTGATGTGGTATTTAACCAAGGTAGGGACGTCTCAACTCCAATAAATAATATATATCTTTTTTAATGTTAGGCACAACATACAATTAGGGTACTGTACACGGCAAAAGACACTGGATTCAATGGCCTGGAACGATCAGATAATTTCCTGAGCTTTGAAATCTGAGGTTGTTGTCTATATCATCTTCTTTATTAGTCCAAAATCTGGAAGTTAATTGGCCTAATTCTGACCTAAGCTAGCCAAGTAAAGCCTAATAAGAATCAGTACATATCATGTTGCACTTCGATTTAGGGACATAGAAAAACACTAAACATTCTTTCCTCCTACCAATGATCAAGTTACCAGGGATCTTCAACATGCATAATGGCAGAAAATTATGTCACCAGGATAAATATAGTATTTTGCTGTAACTACAGGAAACAATCTTATGAAAGACAATAAGTAATGATTTTCTAGGGTAAATAGTACCTTTTAGCTATCCTCCATTGCTCCCATGCAGGGAAAATTACTGAATGTAGAAACCGTGCCTTGCTCTCTGATGCAGTCTGCACAAGAATAAAAGTATTGGTAGGACCTGGCTTTACTGCATAGGATTTTACCTACAATAGCTATGAACTCAGTACCTCATAATTCTTGGTTCACTCTTATGGGACATTGAAGTCCTTTCTGTGACTTTCTGTCAGAAATTAAATGTGGATCACATAATATAGCAATATTTTTTACAGCAAAGTTGTTCAGGGAAAGCTTTTTGTCTATAAAAAAACTTTAAATATGTGAGTGCTTTACAGATAGAAATAAAAAACGATTATGATTTCCTCATGTGTTGACCAGGAAGAAATTCTGCTCGGTGTGATCATATCACCGAACTCTCAAAGAACCAAGAACAATTCTTCAGCCTGTAGTCTGTCATTCCTTGCAGAACTGAAGGTCAAACCCCTGTTTTAAAACTCCCCTTCCCCTCATAACCTTTTTAGTCTTATTCTTGTCATCTTCACACTGATTTGAAGGAAGTAAAGTCAGTTAACTGGGGCAGTAAAGGAAAGAAGAGGTGAAGAATTTGGTGGTATTTTTTGTCTCCCTGTTTTCCACCAGATGCTGTCTAATAGCTGTAGCAGATGACTTACACATGCCAGAAACAAGCAGAGGTTTGCTAGCATCAGTTTCAGTCTTGATGTGGTTCACTGTAAACTTCTTTTGCTTTGCAAGTCCCATGCACATCTCCTGTACCAAAATTGAAACCACTCTGTCTACCAAATGTCTGCAACATTTCCTTGGCACACACGCCACCAAGGGTAGGTGGTCTTTCAGTGAGAGTGGCTTTGCCAAACAGTTTTCTGTTCATAGCTCCGCTGTCTCCTATTATCCCCTTTTTCCAGAATTCACATCTGCTGCTACAACATGTTTTCTCTTTAGCTTTGAAATATTTTCTGGTAGTTTTAATATGGTGGTGAAGCCAACACTTGCTGGGTTTTCTAGGACATTTTTCTTTCCTTCCCTCCCCCCCCCCCCCCCCCTTTTTTTTTTTTTTCCTCCCCCCCCCCCCCCCCCCCCCTTTTTTTTTTTTTTTAACCTTCCTCTCTCTCTAAATCCTTTCCTTCCCTGGTTATCTAACAGAAAATCTAACACTGCATGAGATTGCTTCTACTTTCTGAGAGTAATGATCAGTTATATGAAATAGTCATAGGTACTGAAACAGACACCAGACAAGTAGAAAGCATCTGCTGCATCTTTACTTTAGTTGTGTTGAGTTTATGGGTTGGAATAAAAAATAGTGCATTAAATAAAAGAGTCCATGCAATGAAAAGACAGATTGTAAAGGCTGTAAGTTAAAAGATATGCAGATATCGTACCCAGTGCTACTATTGTTACAGCATTAAATGAATAAGATTCATGGTAGTTATGGTAGTATTAATTAATTGCATAACCTTTTGATAATTAAAGTAATTCATTATCTTTGCACAGATTGCTGTAGTTATTTGCCTACATTTGTAAATATTACTATTTTGTTAAACATAAGGAAGAGCTTCACAAAAACAACAACAAAAAATCTCTCCGGAGAAAAATTAAACGGTTCATGTTACCTCATGAAACACCTCTCTATTCTGCAGACTGTGTAGACTATATTTTCTAGTTTAGTCACTTACTCCAGACTTGCCCCTTTCTGTGTCTAAGGTCAGGCTTACCACTTATAACAGCATTATCTAACCTGTGTTCGTTGTTTTTATGGATTTCTCAAAACAAGATAGGAACCATTATGTGAGACTGACTCTGTCGATTTATGGCTTCAGCACCTGAGCATAGAAGTGAGTCCTACCCTAAAGGAAGAAAAAAGGGAAGCTCTTCAGTTTTCTTGAATCCTAGGTACATTTCACAAAATTCTGGGGTTTGATTATTTGGAATTCTCTGGGTGTAGACAGTCATTGCTTACCTGTTCTCCAGCAGCTCAGAAATTCGTTACTGATGCTGTCATTCCCAGAGATGATTTGGAGGTCAGGAACAATTTTCAAATTGTCATTGACACAAAGAAACCATCATTCTGAGTGAGTCATGGAACAGTTGACATAAAATCTTTGTTATTTTCATCATGCATGCATCTCTAGCCAAACAAAGAGAATTTTAACAGCCTTTTCAATAAATAATAAAAATCACATATTTCATTTTTGACCCATTTTATGAAGATACCCTATCACACGTATTTTATTAGAAACATTTAATAAGTAGTATTTTTCTTCCATTTCTTAGAGCTCTCATGCTTTTCATACTGTGCTTTGAAAGATATACCTTTGGGTTCATTAAACAAGTAAAATTGGTGTGATTGTAGAAACCGTTAAAAAAAGAGCGCTTATGTGGAGAAGAATATAGCCGACAGATTACATAAATTTGGAGTTTATTTGGTGAGACAAAGAGTATAATGTGCCACTAACCAGATTAGCCTGTTCTAAATGTCTTTTTTCTTATTTGAATTTTTCTTAACCAGCAAAATGATGTTTAACGACGTCTCAACCAACTTAGAATAATATTCTCTTTTCTGGTTTAGGTTTTGCATAAAAAGTGGACAAGTTTATGAGCCAAGAAAGGTTTTACATTCCAAAGGACCAAAGACAGAGTAGTAGTAGGTTTATAAAGGCTTTTAAAATTTATTTTTGAAGATATAGACACAAAGACATTGAGCTTGCAATTTCATATTCCTATTATTCAGTTTAAATTTGAAAACGACCACTGCCAAGATCTGGAAGGGGGGGATTTTCAGCATTACTTAGTATGTATGACAATATTAAGAAAATAATTGACTTTTAATAGGATTTTCCCTTTTATCTTTCATGAAAATCTCTAAAATTCCCACTCAGGAAATCTGTATTTCCCACCCAATATATTTTTTTACTGAAGATTAAAACATTTCCCTTAGTTCCCTCTTTATAATTCCAGAATTACAAAACAAAGAATCACTCCTTTATTTTGGGCAAACTTCCCTCAGATTTCTGTAAGTATTCTATGTTTATATCGTATCTAGCATAGACTGTTCTACTCTACTTTTGTTCTACATAAAGAGTAATGCACATGTATTTGAAGTCAAATACACATATCCTTTGTTTCTATGAGCTAAACTATCTTTAACATGAACTTATATTTCTGTTTTCTGCAGGCTAAAGGCAATGAATTACTGGAAGTGAGAATGCAAAGAGAATTATATCTCACCAAACTCTACACAATTACTTTAGCTTATGCCCCAGAAATGACTGTGGAATGTGTGGATGTCCCTGGGCCAGCTTTAAATTGTCCCCTGTACAGGCTAATTCACAGTAAATAAGAGAAAACTTCTGGTCTGATATTATTAGAAACTTAATTTTCAGTCTTGAAGGATATCAGGGACTATATAGTCAGTGCATCAAATCCTTGAACAATCCAATTGTATTAGAAATATGCCATTTATTTTAGACTAACTGGAATTCTCTGTGCATATTAAACTTGGATATATTTACGTAACGCATTGGTACTACTTTGCGACACTGTAGTGGAAATAATCTAGTTGCATTAGTTGGGGTATTGCAATAACACAGTTATACTGCTTTTGGCATCTGTGCTTGCCTAGATATCTCTACAAAGCATTGTATTGGGTATTATCACAGTCTACTGCAAAAGAGATATGACAGCTGTATGAAGAATGCTTTCTCTCATTTCCATCCTGAATTTGTGCATTTATAGAATGGTGAACTGGGAGAGAAGGGAGAAAACATATAGATTAAAATGGTTTAATAGACATAGTGTCATAGTTTTAGAGTGTCCCAATGAAACTGAACTTTGGATTTAAAAATAGAGATTAAAAATATACACATTTGGTTGAACTAAGTTTTCAAAAGCAACTATATGTGAGTACTTGGGACTTCTACAATGCCCTTGCATAATTAAGATCATAGAATCATAGAATCACTTTGGTTGGAAAAGACCTTTGAGATCATCGAGTCCAACCTTTAACCTAACCCTGACATCCCACCACTAAACCATGTCCCTAAGCACCTCATCTATCCTTCTTTTAAATACCTCCAGGGAGGAGGACTCTACCACCTCCCTGGGCAGCCCATTCCAGAGCCTGACAACCCTTTCAGTGAAGAAGTTTTTCCTAATGTCTAGCCTAAACCTGCCCTGGCGCAGCTTCAAACCATTCCCTCTCGTCCTATCATCTGTTACCAGGGAGAAGAGGCCGACCCCCACCTC
>NW_009260268.1:6121701-6145498 GCF_000687185.1 Egretta garzetta | reverse complement strand
CCCCTTGCATCCACTAGAGGATGGAGGTTCTCTCTGGCTCTCTTTTTGCTGTTAACGTATTTATAAAACCTTTTCTTATTATCCCTTGCAACAGTGGCCAGGTTAAATTCCAGCTGGGCTTTTGCCTTTCTAATTTCCTCTCTGCATGACCTGACAAGATCCCTGTACTCTTCTTGGGTTGCCTGCCCCTTCTTCCAGAACTGGTAAGCTCTCCTTTTTTTCCTTAGTCGCAGTAGTAGACCTCTGTCCAGCCAGGCCAGT
Source organism: Egretta garzetta (assembly GCF_000687185.1). Classification (NCBI taxonomy): domain Eukaryota; kingdom Metazoa; phylum Chordata; class Aves; order Pelecaniformes; family Ardeidae; genus Egretta; species Egretta garzetta. Next base: position 6,145,237 of record NW_009260268.1, on the reverse strand, counting down.
CGCCTTCCCCGCCGATTTGCCTTATGGCACATGGGGACAGCCTGCTCCTGTGCCTTTAAGACTTCTACCTTGAAAAATACCCAGCCTTCTTGGAGCCCTTTTTTGCTGCGTGCATTAGCGTAAATGCATTTGAGCTGGGCTATCAGTTTCACCCCCAGCAATGGGGTGACACCTCCAGGCTCCTCTCTAGTGAGCCTGTTTATATCCCCTCCCCTCTTCAGGCCTAGTTTAGAGCCCTCTCTACAGGCACCGCCAGTTCATGAGTGAGGATCATGAGCGCAGATACTTCAGTCAAGAGTAAAATTATATTTAAACCCACAGCAATGATTTAGTTAAATGTTCATTTAACTTTTTAAAAATCTGGAGTAAAATATACTTTTCAAGAAACTCAAAGTGTAATGGTAGCGGAAATGGATGGAAAAAAACCCATGAAACTCTGGCAATAAGTCACATGAATTTAAGTCTTCTACCCAGAAGATTCTCTGGATATGCCAGCTTTCCAGGGTACTAGATGTATTTTTTATGTTATTGGTGTCAAAGTGAGAACAATTCAGATCTAAATTACACAGTAACTTCAATCAACTAAGTGCGATCACACCACAGTAAAACTGGAGTCCATGTGACAAGAAAAAAATGTGATATGGGTCTAATCATCACATGTAGCCTCAACACAATCAGTACCCTTCCAACTAACGGGAAACAGGCTATAGCCCTTCCAGTGAAGTCAGAGGTTTTTTCTTAAGGAACATGCTTGACATGTTAACAACTAATCTCATAATTGCCCAAAGATTACCTTACTGACCACAGCTCATCAGTGTGAAAGTCTGGGGATCACCAAACTATTTTTTAAGTCTCCACTTGTTTTCTAGCAGGCAAATCTAAATTTTACTTGTACACTTTTTTTTTTTTTTTTTGACTAAGGAAACGTGAAAATAAGAGAGAATGTAAATATATGATTTTGGATTTTTTTTTTGCATTCACTTGCTCATGAATTTTAAAAGATATTTAGGAAGTCAGACATTGTGGATGTCCAGGTGGCATAGCAGGTCAAAAACTGCTTCCTCCTGGATTATGTGGGGTTTATTCCACTCACTCTCCCCATCTTCCAGCTCAAGAAGCTGGGTACCCTGGGGATAGCTCATCGGGCCATTAATGACTGAGGCAAAGAAGGAGTTAAGCCTTTTCCTTATCTTTAGTGGCAATGTTCCCCCTTGCATCCATTAGAGGATGGAGGTTCTCCCTGGCTCACTTTTTGCTGTTGACGTATTTATAAACACTTTTCTTATTATCCCTTGCAACAGTGGCCAGGTTAAATTCCAGCTGGGCTTTTGCCTTTCTAATTTCCTCTCTGCATGACCTGACAAGATCCCTGTACTCTTCTTGGGTTGCCTGCCCCTTCTTCCAGAGCTGGTAAGCTCTCCTTTTTTTCCTTAGTCGCAGTAGTAGACCTCTGTCCAGCCAGGCCAGTCGCCTTCCCCGCCGATTTGCCTTATGGCACATGGGGACAGCCTGCTCCTGTGCCTTTAAGACTTCTACCTTGAAAAATACCCAGCCTTCTTGGAGCCCTTTTTTGCTGCGTGCATTAGCGTAAATGCATTTGAGCTGGGCTATCAGTTTCACCCCCAGCAATGGAGTGACACCTCCAGGCTCCTCTCTAGTGAGCCTGTTTATATCCCCTCCCCCCTTCAGGCCTAGTTTAAAGCCCTCTCTACATGCACCGCCAGTTCATGAGTGAGGATCATGAGCGAAGATACTTCAGTCAAGAGTAAAATTATATTTAAACCCACAGCAATGATTTAGTTAAATGTTCATTTAACTTTTAAAAAATCTGGAGTAAAATATACTTTTCAAGAAACTCAAAGTGTAATGGTAGCGGAAATGGATGGAAAAAAACCCATGAAACTCTGGCAATAAGTCACATGAATTTAAGTCTTCTACCCAGAAGATTCTCTGGATATGCCAGCTTTCCAGGGTACTAGATGTATTTTTTATGTTATTGGTGTCAAAGTGAGAACAATTCAGATCTAAATTACACAGTAACTTCAATCAACTAAGTGCGATCACACCACAGTAAAACTGGAGTCCATGTGACAAGAAAAAAATGTGATATGGGTCTAATCATCACATGTAGCCTCAACACAATCAGTACCCTTCCAACTAACGGGAAACAGGCTATAGCCCTTCCAGTGAAGTCAGAGGTTTTTTCTTAAGGAACATGCTTGACATGTTAACAACTAATCTCATAATTGCCCAAAGATTACCTTACTGACCACAGCTCATCAGTGTGAAAGTCTGGGGATCACCAAACTATTTTTTAAGTCTCCACTTGTTTTCTAGCAGGCAAATCTAAATTTTACTTGTACACTTTTTTTTTTTTTTTTTTGACTAAGGAAACGTGAAAATAAGAGAGAATGTAAATATATGATTTTGGATTTTTTTTTTGCATTCACTTGCTCATGAATTTTAAAAGATATTTAGGAAGTCAGACAGAGATGTTATCCGCTTTCGGAGCTACTGATTGGAGGAGAGCTAAGAAATACTTTTTGTTTTTAGTTGAAATGGAGTTCAGAGGATCACAAAGAAGAAATTTGATTTTCAAAATGAAAGTAAATGCTGATTTTTGAGACTGTTGAAGGATAGATTCTTCTACTGAACAAAACTGGGGCTGGCTAATCAAAAGTTGATCTACAGCATGTTATTAAATAAAGCTGTCAATTTTACATTTTGATTATGTAAATTATGATATATGCTATTTGACTACCATAACATCACGTGAGTGTTTATTGTGTTGTAAAAAATTCTGGGCTTACAATTACCATTTTTCTCACCTTTAAAATGTACTGCTACCTACATACTCAGTTTAATAAACTGAAAATAGTACTACTCATTTTTAATGTAATCTATATTTTTCACAAGTTCCTTGGAATGTAGACACTTCAACAGAGCCAAAATGTTTGATTTTTGTTAGCTGAAAAAATGCTTTGCTATGGAAGAGCTGAGAGACAGAAAAAAGGATTGTATGCCTGCCCTGCGAGGTACATGATTAAAAATGCTACATTGTACATGCTACTTAAATGATACTGCATAGAATTTTTTCCAATATTAAACACAATTGCATGTACACAAAGGTGACAGAACTAAACTTAGATATAGGAGATACAGAAATAGATATAGCACAGAAGTCACTATTCTTCAACAAGTATAAATTCTGTGAAAGAAATAAAATAATCAGAAAGAGACTACAATGAAGAATAAAATCTGATGCAATATCTGGGTTTGAAGGATGTTATGAAAATGGAAGCAATTTTTCAATCATGTTCAACATCACTGTAATGCCGAGAGAAACTACAAAAGTCCTTTTGTGATCAACACAATAAAAAAAAAAAATCCTTGGAGTAGAAGGGACTGTGGAAGGAAAGCATTCAGGTTTATCCACGGAAAGGCTACAGAGTATGCACTTAACAAAGTTAAGTATTCCAGTAGACAACATTGCATGTAAAAATTAAAAGATTATCTGATTGATACCTACAGATAATGCAGATAATTGGGTAGACAGCTGAGTTCCAATATAATTTATTAAAGTTGTAGTTCTACTTTACCTTATATCTGTATGCAAAAACCATTTACTAAAACCTATGTGCCATTTTCACCTAATGGATATTTTTCAGCTAGATTAAGGGAACTCAGACTGAGCCTGTAAAGAACATGTCCTTTCATTCTGTTATTGCAATAAACCCTTGCATTTTTAGTATACATGCTGCCTTCATTCTGAGGAGCATGTAACATTTAGCAATGTTAATGTTTTCATTATAAACTAACTCAAATAATGTAGTCCTTGTATTCACATTCCCGCACATGTGAACTGAAACTTCAGTTGCCTGAAGTGAAAATTAAGGTTAACTCTAAGTAACACCCCTCGGAAGCACATGAGATACCTAAGTTAACTGGTTATAATATGTGAAACCATTTGGCCACATTAGGGGTATATTCAGTTTAGGTGAACAGACTCAATGCTGCAATATTTGGAGTTGTTTAGAGGTTGCACATACAAACCATATCTGACTTAAGGAACCCATATCATGATGCCATGTAGTTTCCTTTAGTGTGGTTTGATTATATTTAATCTTAATGCCTGTCTGAGAGGTGGTTTTTTAAAAAAAATGACAGCCCTGACTTTAGTAGATTTTTATGAATTATAACTCATCTACAGAAGTCGTTATCCCTTTTCAGCAAATCTTTAAGAGAAAGTAACTAACAATCTGTGACTTAGTTTAATAGTATTTTTATGATTCTGATATCCTTTCTCTATTTATTTTGACTTTTTTTGGTACTACCCCACCTTTTTATTTAGCTACATTTACATTCTTCAGAGAATATGTTTCATTATGTTTCTGTGCTGAAAATTCAGAGCCTGGCAATGCAAATCTATATCAGAACAGGTACTATGGAATTAATCAAGCTTTTTTTTTTCTTATGGTAATGGTAAATCTCAATTCCTTATTTAACCTGGACAAAGACATGAGGCTATAAAAGCAATTAAATAGTTCTTATTACCAGTAATACATTTCCCAGGTCAATAGCATTGCAGATGGGAAGTCTGAGAGAGGAGGAGATATTTCTTATTTATGGCTAAAGATTTTAGAGATTGCTTTTTTCTTTTTTTTTTTTTTTTTAGGAATACTTGTACTTCTTTAGAAATACTATTCAAGACAACCATACAATTTGATTTCAATATCTATAACTCAGATATCTGGTATAGCACCTTATTCATATTGCCCTTTTGTAGTGACAGTCCTCAAATGCTTTCCAAAACATAAGCCTCCAGCCTAAGTTACTGTTATTCTCCATTAATAGATACTACATTTAAGACATGGGCAGTATTCACAGTCCATTTTGGCAGTGAAAATTAAGGGGTTTATAGGTCCAGTTTAGATACTCCCAAGTTTAAAATCAGAAACCTATGGAAAAGAAAATGGAAATTATGGAGAAAATAAAATAAAATAAAAAAACCCAAAAAACCCCATAATGTTTAAGTTGGAAAAGACCTTTAAGATCATCAAGTCCAACCGTTAATCTAACACTGCCATTAACCTAACACTGCCATGGCAAAAGTTACATTTGTTTCTGTTTATTTCAAGCTGAAAGATAACATCTGCACTGACACCTTAATGCTCATTCTGTCACCTGCTGTTCCTCTTGGTGGATTAAAGCTATTTTATACTTCGTCTTTTTCATAACCCTCGACAAAGTATGGAGTTATCAACAAGGAATAAAAATACCATTTTTTCATGCATGTCTTATAGAGGATATGAGCTAAAATCTCATATACCACAGGGTTTACTAGATGAATTATAGCTATTTAGTGGCACTCAGCACAAGCCGACTCTACAGGCATTTGTAAAGCTAACAGTAACAAAGATTCGCTCCTTCAGAGTAAGATTTAATGTGGAGATACAGCGTTAACATACTGAAATGGCAACATCTCAGAAGTCAGGCCATCAACGACATTGATTATACACCTTAATGCTGAAATATACCATTTATCTCTTATCTGGAGATAAACAACATACATGAACAGAGTATAGTATAGTATAGTGTGTATGCATGTATATATATGAATATGTGAATATAAATATGTATACATTCACACAAGAGAGCCAAGAAAGCAATAAATTTCCAGAAATAATCATATGAGAACCCTGTTGGACCATTTTAACACATAGCTTAAACTCTGTTTGGCTTTTTTCGGAACGCCCTTTTTATGCTTGTGAGAACCCTGTTGGACCATTTTAACACATAGCTCAAACTCTGGCTTTTTTCGGAACGCCCTTTTTATGATTTTTGGCCTGTTTCTATACACATTTTTTCTTCCCTTCACAATGCTAAGAAAATAAAAATGTTCACCATCTCTCTCCCCAACAGAGTGAAGTATGAAAAGTATGCAGATGAACCAATAGTGAACAAATTCTCCGGGAGTGCTCGCAAGCCCAATTTTGACAACATTGCTGGTGCCTGAAGTCACCCTGTCACCTCTGCCTGGGTGAGATCAGCAGCTCTGTTGAATGCCATGAAGGGTCTGCATGTGGCTGGCTCTAACAGCTCAGTGTGCAGCACCTGGGACCCATATTGTGGGGGTGCATGTGTGTGAGCTCAAGGGGTGCTTTCTGGTGGACTTGTGCATTAATGGGTTGTCGGGAGCAGGACAGGTACTCACAAAGCTTGACCACCCATGTCTCCAACTGGAGGCGTGTGGAAATGTGGAAACCTGTGCTCCCAGGAGAGGAGGGATGGTGCTTGCAACCTGTGTATATGTTTGTGTGATTGAACTTTTTGAAATTAGTTCTAGCAGGGTGTTCAGAAATGTATAGGTGATTATTAACATTTTGTAAGTGTGTAGAGTTGTCATTTATATATGTTTTGCTGCTCATATTGATCCCAACTGTGTAGTTCACTGATTATGAGTTAATTAGTGTAATTTTGAAATTAATAAATTGCTTCAAATTTGATTTCAAATACTTGAAGTGAGCAGCTGCTCCCTGAAACTCTATTCCAGCCCTGACTTTTTGGACATTAAATGTAAAAGTGAGCCAAAGACTTGCTGAAATCTGTAAGAGTTATTACTAGCCTATTTTATGCAAAAAGAATTCAGATTTTGCATTGAGTAATGACTGTGCTCTATCCTAAAAGAAAAAGTACATACACCAGCCAAAATATTATATACATATATAAAAGAAAAACTGCTCCCTAAAATACCGGTCTATTCCTGCCTATTGTCAGTGGAATATATTTCTTTCCCTCCCTGTTTCCCTCTTTCCAAACTTTTGTCTAGGCAGGATACTCTTTCATTAGTCAACACACAGAGTATGGCTTCTCTAGGTTTTGATAAAGTGTAGGTAGCTAACTTTAGGTGCTCTGTATCACTCGTTGGAGGCATCTCTTCTTCACTGAGTAGGATAAATGATGCTTGACATCTAACAGTATCAAGAGGCAGCCAGGCCTGATCACGCCTGAAATAGAAGACACACACAGGGTAGCAGGGGAGACCGCCTTTTTATTGATCTTCAGAAACATTATTTCTTTTCAAAAGCCTAACTTCTGGTGAAAGCCACACAACGTTTTTACTAGAAATAGTTTCACTAGACTTTTTTTTAATTCTTGGGATAACATGTTCTGTCATGTGGTTTAAATCTTACTGGTTTATTTATCCAGAAGGAGAGTATATTAAAAAATAGAGGTCATTATTTTTAGCATTAATGTTTATTTTTATATAACTCAAAAATCCATTTGAGATCAAAATATGTATAAGAAATAATTAGTGCTGTCTTTATAGGAAGTTCAAAGTAGAGCAAGCCATGCTATGTGAAATTTACAAAAATTGTCCTCAAAAAAGGCTGCTGTTATGATATTAGTAATTCCCTCATACCAGAAAACGACAAAAAGACTGCAGGTTTTCCTTTTAAAATAACATGCTATTATTTTAAAATGCTCCCTTTTTCTTTTAATGTTTGGATTAATCTTAAAAATCTCATTTCATAGGATGAAAAATACAAAATATATACAAAATCTCCACATAAGAGAACAGAGAACATTGGTTTATACAGCTTTAACTCTTATGAGAAGTGCTTTATGTACTTTGATACAGCAAAGCTTTCTTCATTAGGTAGCCATGAAAGAAACCGACCCTCAACAGCAGAACTGAACATGGTCTTGCAATAATTTCTCACACGGTAGTTTGTGGATACATCCCTAGCAGAACAAGGACACAAGGTTCTGATAGGGTTGGAATGCTCTTAAAGGGGAAATGCTTAGCCAGTGTACGGGACGCTATTAAAGGGGAAATGCTTAGTTGCTAGAGTAGACAAGCAGTAACTGCAAGTAGGGTAAGATGATGATAATGAAATAACCAATGAGTGAGTTAGAGGCTTATATGCTTGCTGGATAGACAGTACCATGTACGAATTAGAAAAGTCTACATGACCATGTGTACGGGACTTGGGAGAGTATAAAAGCTGTATGCAAAGCTATAATAAACGGCTTCTGGAGATCATATTGGTTGGTGTCAGGAGACTGGTCTTCCGCAGTACTTTATGGAAGGCTATCCAATAGACAGCAGGAACTAGAAGTTCCACAGGAATTTACAGATATACCGGTCTGTGCCATATAATTAGGACAGAATAACCCTATTTTTGGTAATATCAAAATAATTTGGTCTCATTAGACCTTCAGAGATCTTCCAAATTCCAGCTGAAGGGCATATTTTGCGTCTACCAGACAAGGATGGTACTCCTTGACACTGATCAAATAACTGTAATGATTCACAGGCAAATCTGTCTATTAAGCAGATTTTGCATTTCCAGAAAGTTGCATAGTAAAGAGGAGAAACAATGTGAAAATGTGTAAGTAAGAAAAGGTGGACCAGTTATCTATCAGTAGGACACAGTTCCCCCCCGAGTCTAGTAGGAGTGCATATGAAGAACAGATCAAAAACTGTGCTGTGACTGCTTTGTAATACAAATTTGTGGAAAAGGAGGCTTAAAACATAGATTCCTCCCACTGTGGTAGGGAAGTGGTAGAACTAATACAGGGGTATTACTAGAGCTAAGACAGGGTAGTCTCTACTGTTAGCTATTTTCACATGGTTTGAAGAGCTCTTAATGTCCACTTCTATCCTCTCTCTTGTATTGACACCTGTCACCACGTTTCCTAAATACCTAGTTTGGTAAATCATTCTGAAGTGCTTCATAAACCTGAAAACTGAAATGGTTTAACAGAATTTGCAATTTTTGTCACCTCATTGCTCAGTATTTTCCATGTCATTAATAAATACACTGGATAAGTACTGGTACTTCTTTTCAGAGGATTAGTCTTTTCCTATTAGAAGAACCGGCCTTTTTCTCTCTGTGTTGCAGCTAAAAACCAAATGAAATTAATCTAGTCTTTGATCTTAGCTTTTTTTTAGAGTTAACTCAGAGTCAAATTTAGTACAAGGGAAGGGAATCTGGCAGTTGGTGGATATTTCATAGTGTTCATATCAAATGTGCAGAATAGCTAATAAGTTGTCCACATTCATACAGATGGTCTTCTAAATCTTTAACACTGGGATATTTTTGTTTCAGCTCAAAATATCACATTGCTTTAAGGCAGTGATAGATTACTAAATCTGATCTAGACAATATTGACAAATCATATCCAATATTTCTTTGTAAACATCACTAGGTCATGTGAACATTCTGATTCTAATGATTTGTAAAGAGAGGTAAAAGTAAATATATTTGTTTTATTCTAAATAGCTGAGAAAATCAAAAGAACTGAAAGATTTTTGAGTGAGTAGTCTAGAATGCTTTTCTGAGATCTTAGAAGTGACTTCCAATGTTGTTAGCTTGTTCACTTGAAATTTACTTTACAATGCATAGTCAAATGGACTGATATTTTCAGTAAAAGAAACATCTCATTCTTCTTGTTTTCAGATCCAGAACTAGTCTAATCAAATTTAGGTTTCCCATTTCTAGCACCAGAAAACACCAACAAAATTATGTGAAGTCCCTCATTTTGTTGTAATTGCCTATAAATAATGCAGGAGGGTTTCTCAGAGGTTATTACTGTAGATGTTTTTGATAATGCTGTAGCAGCTTATGAATCTTCAGTAATAAACATCACTGATGAGACACACAGAATACATTGTTAAAAATTGTTAATATAGTATAAATACCACAACAAACTCGCTATGAGTAATGTAAATGCCAATCCGCGTTCTACTTACTCAAATATATCTTTGAAGAGTTAAAAAAAATGAATGGCAGATGTAATAGACATATGTTGTATGACTTTTCCATTTATACGTTTGGCCCTTCTGGAGACATTGCAATGTAATTTTAGTGGTTCAAAACATTTTTATACATTTTAATAAATTTTATGTAAATATTGTACTACAGAAAACACAGAACATTTCAACAAATAATTTTCAGCTCCTAGTCTCTTAGCTATATGGATTGTAAAAAGTTCCCATACCTTAGAACTTCACTTTAAGAAAATAAATTCATTAAGAACCAAAAATCTTAGCAGAAAAAAGATACTTATCAAGCTGTAAAACTTAATAAAAACTTAGAAGGAAAAACTTCTTAGTTTGTCAAGCTGTAAATGCGATCCAACTGTTGGAAAAGTCGTGAGGAACCAAATAGGCACTGAGATTTAAAGCCTCTAACAGGTTGCAGAACATATTAAGCTACTGTGAGATCCTGCCCCAAATCTATCAATCAGTTCCTTGGATAAAAGCTGCATGTTCTTACTGATTTCTTACTTATTTCTGCATTGCTGAAGTACTAAAGCATCAGATCACTATTTCTTACTGAAACCTCAGAAATTATCCTCTATGTGTACCATCACCTCATCTTCATAAGGCCACACTGCTTACTTTGCAAAGAGCCTCTCATGATTGTAACGTTGGAAAGTTACGCTGAAGCGTCATGGAAGTGGGAGCTGGAAGACGAAATATCATGAGCCATTTAATATCTTCAACTAATCAAAAAGCCACCAATTCTGTCTCAAAAATAAAAAGGTCTCATCAACACTTTGGTTTGTTTCAAGTTCTTGGCAGAGTTTTTATATAAGATTTCTTTTGATGTTATATAAACATCAAAAATACATCTTTTGACCACTCTTATTTCCTATTTTGTTTTTATATAGCAGCTGATGCCTTATCAGATTTTATGAGTAAGAAGCAAACCACTATATATTCACTGTAAATGGGAAAGTAAAGGATATTTTAAAGTTATTGTTGTGATTTAAAGCCAGCCGGCAACTAAGTACCACAGAGCCGCTCACTCACCCTCCCCACCCAGTGGGATGGGGGAGAAAATCAGAAGGGCAAAAGTAAGAAAGCTTGTGGGTTGAGATAAAAACATTTTAATAACTGAAATATTATAATAATAATAATGATAATAATAATAATAACAACAACAACAACAACAGTAAATTGTAGTGAAAAGCAAAACAACAGCAGACAAACTCCCCCCAGTTTATACACTGAGCATGATGTCCTGTGGTATGGAATAGCCCTTTGGCCAGTTGGGGTCAGCTGTGCTGGCTGTGCCCCCTCCCAGCTTCTTGTGCACCTGGCAGAGCAGGTGAACCTGAAAAAGTCCCTCACTTAGTATAAACACTGCTTAACAGCAACTAAAACATCAGTCTGTTATCAACATTCTTCTCCTAAATCCAAAACACAGCGCTATGCCAGCTACTAGGAAGAAAATTAACTCTATCCCAGCTGAAACCAGTACAGTTATTTTTAAACTTTGTTAGATTTTTTTCAGCTACAAGAATATAAACATTCTAAAAGTAGATCAAATTATACTTGTATATAAAGCTGTGTTTCCTAATTGTGACATTTTGAATTGAAATTTTGGAATTTTGCTTTAAAAATGAGTTGCCAGAAATACGTTTTCATGTATCACTCACATCAGAAACCCAGATTACAATGGGGAAAAATCAGACTTAATTGGTTTAATGTTTTCTAATGAAAAAAAAATTTGTTTGATTAATCCAAAATTAATTTTATTGGAATATATACCAGATCATAGCTTGCAACTTGCTTGTTTAGGGCTTTTTTGTTCAATTTATGGCTATGCTTTCTTCCTTCTGAGCGTCCTTCTAATTACAGCCTTTCCTAATCCTGGAAAGCTCTGGTGTCCAGGGCTCCAGCAATAGAAATGGGAGTGTCTTTCTCAATTGACTTCCGTGAAGATATGCCAGTTTATGCCAGCTGTTTCTTTGGCCCTGAACCTTTTTATTTGGATAAAAACTGTTGATTTTCTGTATCCCTGCTCACAATTTGTTTCCAAATAAGCATCCCACACTCCAAGGGCCATCTGCTGTTTGTTCTGAGCTAATGAGTGTGCTTTAGTGCTAATGTCCTTGCGAGGAGGTATCATGCTGTCACTTTGTAAAACAGGGTTCCTGTTTTCTTATGAACTCAGATTTCTAACCCTTGTGAATTAACAAGTTTAAATAATTTTCTCCCCACCATGCTCACAGATGTGAATCATAGGTACACAGAGGATGCTATACAGATCTACAGTACAGTCTGGTGATCCAGGCTTAATGACCCCTGTTCAAACAGTGATACAGAACTGTTAAGCAGGGGGGACATCTGTTCAATGCTCAGACTTAACGTGCACCAAAAATGTAAGCTCTTTTAGCTATGACTGGTTATGAGGAACCAATGTCCTCTTTCTAAGAGTGAACAAACCATATTCTTAGAACTATTGGTAGTAAGCCTCATGTAAGTATTGTAAAGTATTTCAAATGCAATTTTTTTTCCAAATATTGTTAAAAAATATCCTTCTTATTGATTTTTCAAATACATATACTGCCTACTAACCTTGGTTATGTGCCTTGGCTTTATAGACAACCATTCTAGAACACAAAACATCCCTGAGAACCTCAGAGATTATCTGGTATGTAAGTCTATACTTAGCCACTATCCTCTGAAAGCTGCTAGGATGATAATAATGTGTCTTCTACTTTCCTATTAGTAAGCAGAAGCAAAATAACCATCAGTGCTGTCCAGCAGAGTAGTAGTACGCTATGCCTGCAACTAACAGACAGACAGCAACCATTTTGCAGGCAGGTGATTTGACCACCAGACTGGGGTTAACCACAGTCTAAGGCTAGATTTACGTAAGAGTTTCCGAGATAAAGTTACGATCCATGATGAATATTTTGAAAAGAAGCGTTTCTTGAGTCAGAGCTGGGATTGGGGCTGGAAACCACCAGTTTGTAGGTGTCTATTCAACAGCACAATAAATCCCCCAGGCTATGGAAGAGAAAAAAATAAGAAATCTTCTGGTCACACAATCTAGAGTTCTAGGCACATTCTACCATTTAAAATATATTTCTTTCAATGGGATAGCTAAATTTTGACCTGTCAGGCTTCACTCTGGATAAAACAGTGCCACTTCAGCTGGGACAAAGCTAGCATAGTAGCTTAAAGTTAACAAATACTTCATATTGTGTCATGGCCAATCTGATAAAAAAGCCTATACCTGGTTCAGAACAAATTATGCCTTTGAGCAAGCTGTGCAATGATGTGACCTCCAGTTGAAGTCCACAGTTTCAGTAACATCTCCAGTACAGAGGAAAGGAAAAGGGTGCTTTAGCTTGAAAACCAGGCAGTGGGAACTCTGCCTTCTGCTATCCTACTCATTTTGCTGTTAGGTTGCTTCTCAGTTAGGAATGGGGATCAGAAAAAGTGCCAGTCAAGCTTTTCCTTCCTTCTTCTTGATCTTATGGAAGGTATTTTTCTTTTCCAGTTTAATTAAGTAATCTCAACCTTTATACACCCATAGGTCTTAAGCTGATAACTAGCAGCTCATAAATTTTACTTGAGGATGTTGCCTTTTTCAGTAGACCATGTGGTTAATGGAGTTCTCCTTCATATAGGGTAGGGGATGGAGCTTGAATAACATAACTTTTTTTTTCACCCCCACATGCCTATATTTTGTGCTATGCTGATTCTACCCAGAAAATTCCAATGAAAAAATTGAATGCTGTGAACATTTTTCAGACTCAACTCCACAGAAGGATTCAAGACTATGAGAAGCTTTGGAAAGAAATACAGTTAATGATTCACTATTACATAAGCTACTTATCTCAAATATAATTTGTTTCTACATTTCTGTTACTTCCAGATTTTCTGTTAGTAATGGAATAAAAGATACAGGTGAGGAGAAGCACTTTTAAATTGTCTTAATTACTGTGAGCTAAATTTTGCCCTATTGAAGATACATATAATAAAAAGTGAGTATTTTAATGTGAATACCAGAAGGTCAATGAAGTTAATTGGTGATATTCTATATTATTTTTAATTTTTATTCATTTATTTTAAGGCACTCTGCTTCTTGCTGTAGAAGAAGGAACAACTGTTTGCTGGGGAACAAAACTGCTACTCACTACATATTGTGCATACTGCTTAACCCAAGTTCATGCCCTTATTGTGTTCATTCCACTTACTCCAAAGCCTTTCATTTTTTCTGGGAGGTCAATATAAGAACAGTGTAGATGAACATAAAGATTTATGTACCACTCCATTATTATTATAAACAACAATCTGTGAGTATGAAAATGGCAATAATAAGGTGTAATGTAAGTCTCCATTCACCCCTAAGTTTTTTATTATTGCTAAAGTAACATAAAGGGTAGTCAAGTCCACTTGTATATTAGTAGAATTACTCTTAATGGTTCAGTCAGTGATAGGCCTAACACGGACAGGTAACCATGACAACTGGGTCATGCTTTCTCTTAGTTAAAATAAAATCTGATTTATTTCTGTATCTGAGATGAAAAGAACAAAAAACCCCATGCATTCTGTCTTTCTGGTAAACCTTCAAATAGAAGCTTACAGTGAACCGTTGTTTAATTTCAGGCGTTAAAAATGCATCTGAACTTTATAACAGTAGGAGCTGCATAACTTAGAAAAAAAATCATACTGTATCTTAAAATGTATCCTTTCTCCTGTTTTAAGTGATTTTGCATGTGGATTAATGGGAATTCACATTTATTTTTCAGTGTTTCAAGTGTTAAGACACATTACACAACAAGTCATTGACTAGCAGGGATAGAGTCTATGCATTAACTTTTTTTTTATGTACTGTTCCATGGAGAGGAAAGATATTTATTGGATCAGACTGATTCAGTGCATCAAAATCCAATTAAGGTTTGAACTTAAAATTATCATGATCTTCATTAAAGAAAGTAACAAAAGTTAAAAAACAAGTAAAAAATATCTCTGAAAAGTGTGATATTAACAGAGTATGAAACATACATAGAATTTCACACATTAAACATGAGAAAGGAAGGGGAAAGTACATCTTTAAATAAATTGGCAATTCATGATCAAAGGGGAGTTAAATTTGTTACCTTAATGCTTAGAAAGAGTACCAGGCTCAAATTAGGAGAAGAATACATCAATTTTTTTACAAAGGTACATGAACTGAATGAAGCAAAGAGAATGACATACCTTTTTCTTCACATCATAGCAGCCCTTCACAAAGAACTTTTGAGGGTTTTTTTTCATAAATGAAACATTAAAACTGAGATTTCAATTTCCAGATATTTCTGTCTTACTTCATACATAACACTAGAAGAAAATATCTTACTTGAAAAAAAAGCAGGCTTATAGATAAAAAAGAGGACCCATTGAAGTGAATGGTAAAATAGCCAGTTAACTCTGCAAAGCCACAATTTTTCCCAAATTCCTTAGTAAAAATGAAGAAAACCAGTACCTCAGTGTATTTTTCCTCCAAAGAAAGGAAAACATTCTGTGAGATCCCAGAATCATTAATTTGAAACTAACAGTACAGTCTTTTTTCACAATTTAGTTCAGTGAAAGCATTGTTTCTTGAATTTTGAATCTTCCATGTTTTCTTTGGTACAAATTTGCCAGTTCATAGCTAAACTACAACAAAGAAATAGAATGCAACTACACTGCTCCTGCACTAAGATATTCTGAGTCACTTTAAAAACATATTTTATTGACCCTAGTAAATTAATTTGAGTTACAAGAAGCAGTTTTTTGATCAAATGGTGAGTGGCGTCTGTGAGCCAATGCATGCTGAAGGACATCCTTAGACTTCCTGCTCCTTATTCATCTCCAAGGTCTTAGAGCAAACACTGGTGAATATAAGACATTAAAATCATACTAGAGAGAGGTGGCTGCAGGTTAGATACCAAGATTCAATCTTTTATAAATTTCACCTGATGAAAACAATATTGCCACTCAAAAAAGGAAGGTGTCTCCCTACCCCTTTCTTTTTAGTTATTTGATATTAGTTATAAAAATACAAAATTATAATTATTATAATACAAAAAAGCTATTTCATAAACAGCTCTTCAGCTAACCACCTACAGGGAATAGCTCAAATATTATGGGACCCCATTGGGAAAGTCTCCAAATATTTGGTCAAAACCTGTATAGGATGGAGATGAGATATTAATCCCTGAGATCGGAATGTTTCAAAGGGCTTTTTGTCTTTAAAAACTTGATTTCTTCTGCCCCTCTCAATATACCTTTATACAAGGAAACAAAGTTATCACAAATGTAGGTATGTAAACTGCTTTAGTTACCTGCAGTTCTAATTCCCAGTAAAGATGAAAAGTGATGCTAAGTGAATGTGTATGATTAACACAGTGGATGCTTACCATGCAGTGTGTAGCCTGTAAAGATACACCTCAATTAATGTAGTTCCTAAAACCAGTGCAGCTACAGCTCCATAGAGTTCGATATGTGCTGCTTCACAGGTACTTGGCTGAAGAAGCCCGTCCAGGCTACCTTGAGCATCTCTATGTAATTTGCAATTATATTTGTGTATTACAGATTTCTAAACAAGGGGGCACAAGTGCTGAAGGAAGAACAGGATATAATTTCTTAGCTTAACTTTGGAGACCTCGGAAGGCAGATGCAGTGACAAGGCACTTTCTCTAGGATCTGTTCAGGTATCTGAGGGAAGACAGCACAGTATGTTGAATATGAATAGTGTCAGACAGTGGAGTTCACTTTTTTTGATTTCCAGCAGGTAGGATCCATTTATTCTGTGAAATAGAGGCCAGTTAAGGTTCCGAGAATATTATGTATAGGACAGTTAAGGTTCCATGTATATAGTGTTCAGAACCTCTGTTCTAAGCTATTATTCATTATCAAGAAAATTTACATCTAATATATACATATCGCGCAATGCAGATATACACAAATAACATCAGAAAATAGTATACAACCCTATTGCTGTCACAAAAAGTCCATTATAAAGATAAATACATTGTATACATACATACATATGAAACAATAGTAAAACTATAACAAATCTAACCACACAATATACTGGATATTAAGAACTCAGCACAAAGTAATGTAATGAATATTTGCTGAATATTTTTTTATGACCTATATTCTCAGCTCATTTACTTTGCAGATAAATGATTCATCCCATGTATTGCACCTTTGGAAGACTGTCTTACTTGTATATGCCAAGATAAATTAGGAAGGCTAATGAATTCAGAAGTATTTCTGAGTAGAAAAAACTTATGGTATGTGGCTTCAGGCAATGTGTGTTTGGGATGGAAGTTACACTAGGAATAAAGAATCTAAATCTTGTAGAAAACGGTAAGGTTTCAATACCACAGATAACCATGCAAATATATGAATTTCCAACATCCCAACGTATGTTGTTAGTAGCATTTTGCTATGTGAAGAGGCCTCAATAAAATCCAGTTTATAGCTGTGCATTTGTAGCGTATACTAAGAAATGTAGTGTATGCTAGTGTAAAGAGAAATGTAGCAAAGTGAATAGGATAACAGAAAGGTTACACGATCTTCCACTTTTATGTTCCTCTTCCTGTGACATGAAGTTGCTAAGTAATGTAGACACTTCACAGTGTGCTTCATGTGAATATTTCATACTGCTACCTATGATATGTACAGCTGTGGGAAAGGCATCAATAGCATTGTATTACAGAAGACAAAATAAGCGCAGGTAATAAAAGTATTGGAAGATGTGTTTGTAGTTCATGTTTGTATTTGAATCACTAACCATAGTAGTGGTGAAAGTGTAATAATTAAACATCTACTTCTGCTTCATAATGTAGCTTTTGATAAAGAATTAGGTCATCTGATTTATTTGAAGTCTGGATTTATGCATTGGATTTTTACTTCATTGTTGGATGAATCAACAATCTGTTATGTAATAACCCTTTGAAATCTCTGAAAGATAGAGATGGGAACTTATTAGATACTTGCCTTTCTAATGGTATTAGAAATCAAAAGATACTTAAAAGAAATTTTAATAATGCAGTAATTAAGAATAGTTAGCATTAGTGACAGTCAAACCTCATAAGTATTGTTCTTTGAGCTTTGATTAGGATGCAACACCTGACTGGGTGTCTCATGAGATGTGGCTTGCTTTCCATGATGTTTCCAGCCTTTCTGGATTTTGAAGGGGACAGGCATCCTTCATGTTATTTGAACAATTCTCTGATTAACTGTTTCACAGCTCTGTTCAGAGCTGCTATTGTAACCTTTCTAGTTCTCACTAGAACATAGAAGCGTAAAGGCAGATAAAACTATTATGCATATAACAGGTAATAGATTTTCCTTCAACTCAACCATATCCTCCTGTGAGAATACTTACACATCTTCTGTACCCTTCTATTCAAGTGGACAGCAAGGAAGTACATACTTTACCATAAAATTTTCATAAAGTGTTTCAGCTCTTAGAAGACACATTACTTTCCACTGCGAAACAATCTACACCAAAAAAAAAAAAAAAAAAAAAAAAGGTATTATTCTATTAAGAGCATTACACAGATTTAGCCAAAGGCAGCATGACTATGCCAAGGCTTCCTAACATCCTAGTGTCTTAGAAGGAACCATGCAGACTACTTAACACAACACTGTCTTCTACACTTCTAACGACAAAAAGTAGAAAATCTCTAGGCATTAACAACACCCTGACAACAGCCAGTGGCAGGGGTGGGCAGAAAAGGCTCACAGCTTTCTCATTTTATATGTAGCCACAACTGTTCCTTTTCAGGACACCTTTGTAATATCCCAGCTGCAGGTCTTCCTCTGTTCCTTCCTCTGTTCAGCTGCTCTTGCTTCTTCTTTTCTTGAAGTTAATGATCTAAATGAGGCAACATGTTTCTTCATGCCAGGGCAGGTTTAGGCTAGACATTAGGAAAAACTTCTTCACTGAAAGGGTTGTCAGGCTCTGGAATGGGCTGCCCAAGGAGGTGGTGGAGTCCTCATCCCTGGAGGTATTTAAAAGAAGGATAGACGAGGTGCTTAGTGACATGGTTTAGTGGTGGGATGGCAGGGTTAGGTTAAAGGTTGGCTCAATGATCTTAAAGGTCTTTTCCAACCAAAGTGATTCTATGATTCTATGATTCTAACACTACACCCTTCACTGTCACCTGCTTCCAGGAAACATAAGGTTACAGAAATTATTTGGGATTTTTAATTCCTTATTCTGACTTCAAGCCAAATTATGTTCAGTCCACCACTTCTGAGCTATTGTTAAGTCCCAGAGACAAGCTAAGACCAGGCATTCCTTGAGCCTCCAGTCCTGTATTTGGCGGTTGTCAACTTTCTCCCCTTAGGGTCTCAATAACTCTTATTTTCTTGAATCAAGAATGTCATGTTATCTTTTTCAGCAGCCAGGAGATTGATATACACATTTCATCACTGGGAATAAAATCTATATATTGTGACGTAATTATCTAGCAATTATCTAGCCTCACTCAGCTTTAACTAATCCTTTCCTTTTGCTCATATTTTTTTTTAATTCTGATTAATACCCCTTTGCAATTAAATTCTTCATAATATTATACAATATATATTCTAACCTTAAATTTATATATGCTCTCATTCTGCTACTTTTACTGACTTTTATTAATCTTAAAATGCAAGTGCTAAAAGGTAGTGTTTCTGTCTTCCTTTACATGCCTGCAGTATAAATAATGCATCAAATAATTAATCATGGTGCCTTTGGGGAAAACCAGTGCAGGAAGGCATTTCACAAAATATAGGAATACACTGGACTTCATTCCAGTCAAGGAAGAAATTTAGTATATAACTCCAGAGGTGAACAAAAGTAGTTCACTTTCCCTTTTTTTCTGAAGATTAAAACACAGAATGAATGGAAATACTGCTGCAAATTGCAACTACAGGTGAGATTCACCGCATCTATGGAAAGTCTTAATCTTTTGGCTTCATGTGAGAAGTTGGATAGGTCAAATGCATCTCCTGCTTGGAAAGTTGCTGCAAAACCCTAACTGAGCAGCAATCCATCTCTGTAGACTGAAGTGCTCTGTAAACGAAGGGCCCATGTGGAAGCACATAGATAAGATGCCAGCAATTATCGTACAGGAACAGGTAACTAAGTCCTTGTGCCTTGCAGTAACAACATGACCTGTTACAATCTCCAGATAGTTTCCTCTGTCCATCTCTCTACTGCTCATCACTCTGCCATCCCATACCTGAGCCTATTTCTCATTGCCTCTGATATTACTGGTATTTGCAGCCTCGCTCATGCTGTTTATAAACCATGCTAAGGCCACAGATGAATTCCATCCTAAGGCTATTCCTTGTTTTCCCCTCTCTAATGTCCTTCTTCCTTTAACACTCAAGAATTGTCTATATCATAATACAACAGCGTTCTTCCATAGAAAAACATTATTGTACAATAGCAGTGTTACAATGAGGTAATCAATTATGTAGGAAATACAGTATCAGTGATTTTGATGGGAAAGGAAAGGAGAAAATTGTTCTCTTTCACTTTAAAAGTGAGCATGGGTTTAGGGATCTTTCTTTCTCTCCCCTCCTCCAGGTGAAGGAATGCTGTTTAAACCAATACGTGCTTCTTAAACCTTGTTTTTGTCTATTATTCGCTAGTTTGTATCTGCAATAAGGTAATTTGGTGTGTCATCCTGGCATAGATTTACTGTATCAACCTTTGTCCTTTGATTTTGTATTCAGGAAGATAGTTCCCTTTTTCAGCTGAGTCTTTCTTTGGACAACAATCAATAAATCAGAAAATTTTTAACAAAACCCCAAGATCTTAGAATGTTCAGAACACCTATTCTAATGTTTTAGAAATAAGTTTGGACTTCAACTTAACACTTTGAGTTCCTACTCTTTCTGTAGCTGTTCAGTTGTAGATTTCTACAGAAATTAGGATAAGCATCTTTGTTCATATTCATTTTGGCAGAGCTGGTTAACATGTGATACCTGCCCAGATTTTCCTTTTTCAGTGGTTTTGGTATCTACAGTTTGTCAGAACTGTTTAATTTACAGTTATGAAGGAACAGCCTAGATTTAATTTATGCTGCTTTTTTTTTTTTTTTTTGCATTTGCCAAAAGAGCTGGAAGGCAGAGTTATTACTACATCCAAAGACTGCTTTCAGATCCTATTTCAACTAATAATTTCAGACCCAGACATCACATAGTTATCTAAAAATGAAATTAATTGAAAGAAAAAAACCCCAGCATCCACTCAAGTATTCATCTGTGTAACATTCGTATATGGTTTGAATTAATTCTCTTAATTTTGTCTTGAATTTGGTCCTAACAAGCAACTAAAATTGCCTCTGTCAGAAAGCAGAAACTAGTCCAGATGTCAGCTTTCTCCTATCTCCACTGTCTGAGCTAACTTACACGTATTGTTTTTTCCTGTTACAATCTACATTTAGCACTGCTAAATGTTATTTAATTATCTTGCTGCTTCTTTACTTTAAGGAAAGCGAGCCACTGCAGACTGCAGTGTGCTGTAGCAATACCCACGGTAGCTGAGGGTATCAGGAGCAGCTCCTGCAGGCTTTGTGTGACTGATTTGTCTTGCTTGTCTCCCTGACAGCTCACTGTGGTCTGTGTTGGCACACCCTGTCTCAAAGAGAAAAAAAAAAAAAAATGGACTTCATAAAAGGGCCTCTTCTGCTAGTAAGCTTATTCAATGAAGTTGGTCAGGGCACCATTGAAATACCAAAGCCTAAGACAAAGGAAAAATTTATTACAGTTAGCTTTTCTCTCTTGGTAGACCTCTAAGGAGAAAAAAACCTATGACTTGCCTAAATGCAGAGATTGATCCAAGTTTCAGGCACATCAAGATCCTACAAATACCACTTAATAGAAAATTCCCCTCTTTCCCATCCTCTATATTTCAAGTTATTCGTTACATTTGCCCTGTATTTCTCTTATGTTTCCTCCTTATTTCATGGACTAAATTTAAAATAGAAATTCAAATTATTACTTCATGTTTCAAAGTATGCCAAGAAAAGGTCTGCTCCATGAAACAACCTAAATTTCTTACAGTCTGCACTTACCTCAGCAGCTGTGGCAGTAGCCTATACCTCCTTTTCCAATCATGTTAGGTTTTTTTTTTTCTGTTTTTGAGCATGTTATGTTTTCTTTTGGCTAAGAATTTATAGTTTTAATGGTTTTTCCAGGCTACTTCTTTTAAGAGACCATAATTGACATAGTTCTCCTAATGAGGAAGGGTGACTGTATGAAAGTCACTGACGTGTTTCTCATCTGCCTAGTTACTGATGACTGGAGAATCAAACCAGTTTTTTTTTTACTACAAATAGCACAAATTTGAAGGATAATTTCTAATACTGTTGTCTGAAGAAAAATTAAGGGCTTTTTCTATATAAAACTGTTATTTAACTGAGTTTCATTTTAATTTTGGACTTGTTGGACTTCCATCATTTACTTACTGATCCTTAGGGAAAATTTCTCTAACTTAAGATATGAAAGGAAGCTGAAAATGTCTTTTTAACCCAAAGCTACATCTTGCTTTGGACACTCACATGAAATGTCCTTTTTCTTTTCTTCCTGCTTCATTGATCTGGTCTGAGAAATACTACTCTCAACTGAGGAAAATAAGTTCTGAGAATTTCTCTGTTATGTCAACCGAACTCCTTAACCACCTGCCTACTCAGTACTCTTCAACAGTTTCTTTCAAGAATACTTTTGAAATGTTTCACTTTTGCTGGAGATACAGAATCCTTTGAGGCATGGAATCGTTGTGGTTCACCTGCACTCTAAGGCTTCAGAAATTTTGGGAATTCAAGGGAATTTCAAACAACTTCTTAGATAAATATCTTGAAGTTTTATTCAGCCAAGCATTGAGTGTTTTCTTCTTTTGCTCTCAGAGCTCCACATACTGGATAACCTTTTAGATCTGGAGCACAGTTTTGTATTACTGGTAAGATATCAGCTTGCTGCCATCTCCTTTCCAGAACTAGAGATTTCCTCTGATATCCATACACAAGGATTTTTGTCCCTTTAGGTGACTTCTCATGCAGAGACAAATGCTAAGCCAACAAATACCTAGAGTGCTCATTATACTAAATGCTGTCAGATACTTAGAGAACACTTACATCTCCTTTTAAAGATGAGATTGTTCTTCTCTGACACATTTAATCTGCAGGATTCTCTGTCACTGATTGTTTTATAATCCCTTTATATCTTGATATATAGATAAGCACCTAGAAGCATGATTTTGAATTTGTTTTATTCTGTTCACATGGAAAACTATAGTGCTGTATTATCTGAGGATACACAATATTCTACTTTTTAGGTATGATAGTACTAATTTAAAAAAAAAAAAAAATAAGGCCAGAGAAATGAAAATGGAACTTCTACATGAATGGTGCAGTATGAAGCATCCTGCTTTGGGCCGCCTTATTTTAAAATTTTTGTTCTAAGATATAAATTTATTTCAAAGTAATTTTGTGAAGGAGAGAACTATGCCTAGCTTTTCCTGGAAGTCAAGCTTCAGAATGTATCCAAAATCTTTCCTCCTTTAGCTAGAACAGTATGGAGGGCTCTTTAGAAAATAAACCCAAATATGTCATCTGCACTAAAACGATCAAGTGCCAAGGTTTCAAGACTGGTAGCTGAGTGTCACAATGTGTTTCAGTCATTCCAGTGGATGAAGCTGTATACAGCCATAGATTCAAGTCTTGCAGACAAGTTGTTTTTCACTCTTTC
>NW_009260268.1:6115859-6121655 GCF_000687185.1 Egretta garzetta | reverse complement strand
CAGAAAAAACATAATGCCATATACTGATGCCTGGGGTAAACAGATTCTTGGGTGAAATTAATTTCTATTAGCGCATCTCACAAAAATTTAATATAAAAATATTTTTGCTTATATTTAGCATTTTGCAAACAACCTGAAATCCATATCTGTCCAAACATATTTGGAGACATTTTTGATAATGTCATATACCACCTAGATGCAATTAATCTCTTATATTGAATCCCTGTGGTATGAAAAAAAGCTAGCAGTAATCAATTATCTGCAATTAAGTCAACAGATCTTATATATATTTTATATGAGATGCCATTATTTTGTTAAGGCTGTTATGATCCTTCTTGAATGATAGGTGAAGAATTAAAATACGATGACATCATGTTTTGCTGAATTTTAACAGCTTTTGAAACATATCAAACATTTAAATCCTAATGAAGAAAGTACCCCTCTTTGGGGCAGTTTATCAGATCAAATTTAATTTAAGAGTATGCTTAATTTCTGTTCTGAAGAAAAATATTTTTAAACACATTTTCCTGAATGGGCTTAATTCTTTGTAATGTATCACTCTGCATCTGTAAGCTTTTATATTCATAGAAACATACTAAAATGACACTCAATTTTGATATAATTTTTTAGCCATTCTCAAGCTACAAGGACTCCTTGGGCCAGGCAGTGCTATTAGATAAGATAGTCTCCATACAAACAGGGATATTCTGTTGCTAAAGGCAGCATGGGTTTTTTTGGTGTTTTTTTTTAAATACACAGAACATCTCTGTGCTTCAGAGACATTTCAGCAATTTTGCTTGGAAGGACACCAAGTTCAGGTAGACTTGTTATCTCTAGCTCTACCAAGTACACAGATCCACTGATCCTCTGGTTGCAGAAGGGTTATCAGACTGGCTTAACCCTGTGGGAACCCCAGGTCCAGGTCCAGGCTACTCCTGTCCTCAACCTAATAAGCCCTGCTGCTGGAGTACTCAGGTGCAGAGCAGGGAGCCCCACTGAGGTTTCAGAGCAGCCACGCTGAGTCTAGCTAGGAAAGTGCTGAGCCAGAGTTAACAAGCTCAGCTGACCCTGAACTAACTCATTATGGAGAATTGGAAAGTTTCTGCGGTGACCTCTGTAGCTTTATCATTTGGGGTCAGGAGTATTTCAGCTCAGTGAATAATGAAGAGCAGTATACATGCATGAGGGCTTGATTCTCTTTTGTATTTTCCTTTTAATAGTCTAGGTCATATTTTGGTTTTCTTTATAGAAATCCTAATGCCTGAAATTTTCTTTTTTTAGACATTAGATATTTTTTCTTTCTCTCCCTCTTTTTTTAATTTTTTTTTTCCACCTGGGAAGCAATTTCTTTTTTTTATTTGGTAGTTTTGTTTTGTTTTATTATAGTCTAGCAAGTTCAAACAGTACTAGGAAACCCAGTGTAACAAATATGAAACCCCTACATTTCCCATTTAAAAGTGGTAGACTAAATTAAAAATGTGCATATTCATTGCTTGCCTTGTTTTACATCTATTAGTTTTATTTGTGTTGAATGAATTTCCTGCCACTGGTTCCAAGCTGGTATTTTCAGGATAGCATGAAATTGGTTTCCAAGTTCTGAGTTCAAACCTTTTCTGGCAAATATAATGCCATAATGTAATATAATCTCCTCTGCTAACGACCTAATCTGATTTGGAAAAAAAGGTTAGAAAATGACTCAGGTTGATTAACCACTTCCATGCTGAATCAGCATACATACACTTCTGCTCTAATAGGTAGTTTCATAGGTGCTAGGACAGGTCTTCATCACCACCTGACAGAATAGGAGAGCAAAGGGACTGCATGTAAAGGGAAATAGAGGTTTTACTGAAGGAACGAAAATAACAAAAGAGAGTAATGGCTTCTGTCTCTTCAAATTATTCGTAGCATGGGTTTGCTGCAGCTAGGCTTTTGCAGTTCTCACAACACATCAGCCTTACCTCAGCAGCTATAAGCATCAGCTTACCCCAGCATCACCTCGCATCAGACTCTATCTTCCTGTACCATAAAGCATTTCCCTTCAGACTTTTTAGTCCTTACAAAATCTCCTACCAGGCTTTGGTTTCAGAATCTAGAAGCTTCACAGAAGATTTAGTACAGATTTGCACCAATTCGATTTCTTACCTTCTTATGGCAACCTATAAAAAGCTTGTTTTCATTCTTTCCCTGTCCCTCAGAGAAACTGGAAACTAGATAAAACATATGTAAGAAGAATAAATACTGCAGCTCCCTGCCATTATTATTCTTCCTTCACAGTTTTGGAGCAGATTTTAAAATGTATTTTTTAGTGACATGCCAGAGCTTCAGAAGGTTTATTTTTGGCATTATGGATCAGATGATTTATCTTAGCTTCTTAAATATGTTTACATTTTAGATACTGGATTGATATACATGTGTAGGAACATTTTTAAAACTGATTTATCTGTTACGTAAATGACAGTGTTAAGAATTCTATTGCTGGGTCTGAAAAACATTATTGACATGAGATTCCAGAAGAATAGGTATCCATAGAAAGTTTTCAAAATCTAACTTAAAATCACCATACCATAAGTAATAGTAAAATTTCTCTCAAAGGGTTAGAAGGATTTCAAGGCTAAGACTTTGCATCACAGCTATAACTTCAGTTTTTGACATATATATATATATGAGGCAGATACTTTTGTCCTTCCGACATTCTTCCTATAACTGGTAAATTTTGGACACATGCCTGGGCATCCATACCAATTTGTAGATCAAAGCAGAGCCCAAACTAACTAGAAATAAAATTATGAGAAAGTCTCAGAACTTGCGAGCCCAAGTTTGAGATGTTCAATTCAGTAACCATGGTCTACATGCTAATGTATGCTAAGACAGAATTAAAAGAAAAACACAAACCTTTTCCCTTTCTGTTAAAGGGAATGTCACAAGGGAATGAGAAACTTTTAATTGAGTTTTGAAATACTGCCTTTGATTCTTTTAATGCTGTAGCCAATAGGTCACTGTCTGATTAAACCTCTTTAGCAACTTCCTGTCCAGGGACTGGAAATTAGAATGTGAAATAAGATTAAAAAAAACATAGGAGGCATTTTATAGCCATGATTCTTTAGACAAAAAAAAGAATGCAAATAATTACAGCAAATTGTGTAGACAAAGATGGATTTTTTTAGAATACGTTAGGTCAAATATGGTGTGAATTGTTTTATTACGGTAGATGTTTTGAAATACTTACAAAGACGGCAATGTAATTTTTTCTCTAACATAGCTCTTCTTTTCTCGTGTTACTTGTTTTCATTCACACCTCTCACCCACTGCATGCCAGAGGCATCTGCCACCTTAACCTCTGCCAACAGCCCTTGTTCTGACATAGCACCTGGGGAAGACAGGGATGTGGGTGAACCAGGGCTAGATGAGAGAGGCATCAATATCCGATGGCTTTGAAACAGGCTTTGTTTGAAAGCTGCCTTCCCCTGAGGGAGAATAGGTTGTAGGATCTCTACATAATTGGCTTCTCCCTTCAATGCAGCAGTGAGTACAGATAAATGTGAAAATTACATTTCTTCTTTGGTACTTAGAGGATGATTATTTGCTCCTTTGTACTTTTCTTTTTTTAAAACCTGTTCCATCCTAAGAGTCACTGCTTTTCTGTGAATTGTTTAATTATGCTAGAATTTCTGAAGGTATTCAACAAGTGATCTGTCTCTGCTCCCATTGAAGTCATCAGTGAAATGACTGCGGACATTCATGAGAAGAATGATAAGCCACTGTTTAGTGATTTTGAAAAAATCCCATTCTGTTACAATCCCAAGAAACTCTAAGCTCCTGTGAATAAGGGGTATTAGGAATACAAGTATTAAACTTGATAGTCTGTTCTTTATTTCCATTCACATTTCTATAGGCCCGCACTGGGAAAAATAGAGATATTTCTTACCCATATAGTGTTGCAACAATGAAGTATAATAATAATAATAATAATAATAATAATAATAATAATAATAATAATAATAATAATAATAATTTTTCTAACTAGTCTCATATAAAGTTGTCGTTCCCTGAAAAAAAAAAAAAAAAAAAAGATCCGTTGGGATGAGAATGTCAGAATTAGGACCAGCAAATCCATGTAAAGAAGACAAGAATGGGATTCAGGCATGCCTATATTAATATGGCTAATGTCACATTGGCAGAAAATAATATTATCTACATCAATAAATGACAATGTTGGAAACTAGAAGAAGGCCAATAAGTAAATAACTCTTCTTTGTGAGCATAAATATTAGCCCAGGTTGTCATAATAGAGCACTAGGGGCAGGTATAAAAAGACCTATTAAATCACACAGTTCATTTCAGTGTTAATCCAGTATTCTTACACTATAATAACCAAACTGCAATTACACTATTTGAAAAGTTTTGCAAGGAAATTTGGAAATTGAATCAGTTTTGATATTTTAGAACTGGATTAAAAATCATACTTTGTCAAAATACAGCCTAAGGGGAAAAAACCCTCTGTTTAATCAAAATCTTAATCCCAATATTTTTTTTTCCAGTAGCCGTTTCTGTTAAAAAAAAATATTTAAAAATCTGTATATTTAGAGGGAGGTGAAAACTGCTTCAGAACAAAGAAATACTTATTTTTTTTCCTCTTCATGTTATTATGAATATTTAGCACAACCGAATGTAATTATGAGCCAGCAAATAGAAACCAAAATTTTCAGAAGAGTGAATACATAGCTGATTAAGTTGCCCAGAGGTGAGTTTTAGTAAATGTAAACATTATACAATGTATTTTTCTTTGACACAGGGACATACAAATCTCTAGGTAACACTGAACGGTACAGGAAATATTGACAAAAATAAGAAATAGCTATACTGGTGTGAAGGAGTAATTCCAGTACTCTGATAAAAGTAAAATTAAGTGTAAAAGATTTTAGCATAACATATTTTAGGTTTTCTATCTTGTCCTGGTTTCAGCTGGGATAGAGTTAATTTTCTTCCTAGCAGCTGGCATAGTGCTGTGTTTTGGATTTAGTACTAGAAGAATGTTGCTAATACACTGATGTTTTAGTTGCTGAGCAGTGCTTACACAGTCAAGGACTTTTCAGCTTCCCCTGCTCTGCCAGGTGCACAAGAAGCTGGGAGGGGGCACAGCCAGGACAGCTGACCCCAACAGGCTAAAGGGCTCTTCCAGACCATATGATGTCATGCTCAGTATAGAAACTGGGGGGGAGTTGGCTGGGGAGCAGCCATTGCTGCTTAGGGATGGGCTGGGTGTTGGTGGGTGGTGAGCAATTGCATCAGTTGTTTTTCTTGGGTTTTCTCTCTCTCTTTTTCCCTTGTTTTTTTTTTCCTTTTCAAAAAATTTATTATATTTTATTTATTTATTGTTCTTTTTATCATCATTATAATTATTGGTTTTGGTTTTGTTATTGTTATATTTCAATAACTAAACCGTTCTTATCTCAATCCATGAGTTTTCTTGCTTTTTGCCTTTCTGATTCTCTCCCCCATCCCACCGGGGAGTGGAGGTTTTCCCTTGTTTTTTTTTTCCTTTTCAAAAAATTTATTATATTTTATTTATTTATTGTTCTTTTTATCATCATTATAATTATTGGTTTTGGTTTTGTTATTGTTATATTTCAATAACTAAACCGTTCTTATCTCAATCCATGAGTTTTCTTGCTTTTTGCCTTTCTGATTCTCTCCCCCATCCCACCGGGGAGTGGAGGATGAGTGAGCAGCTGTGTGGTGCTTAGTTGCCAGCTGGGGCTAAACCACTACACACCATACTAGAACTTTAGTAGATAA
>NW_009260268.1:6113354-6114895 GCF_000687185.1 Egretta garzetta | reverse complement strand
GGTTATTTTCTTTTAAGTTTAGATATGTACATGAGTGAACAAATGAAAAAGAAAGATAAGAAGATATCACTTAAGCTGAGGTTAGCATATATACTTGCAGCGTTTGAGGTATTTCTTTTAATACCCACCCCACCCCTCCAGCCTCCCCTGTCGAGGAAATTTAGGACCAAATTCTGCTTTTATGTGCAAGTCTGTGGAATCTATGCTGCCTCGATCAGCAGCAGAAAATGCTGCATGATTGAGATAATATTTGTTGGATTCGGGATAAATTGCAGAATTAAAAAATGTAAAATCTTTATAACAAAAATTAAAGCCAAGAGAGGATACTTAAAAAAAAATGAGTAAAAGAGAAAACAAAAGGGGGAATTAGCTGGTTATAACAGGAGAACACATCAGGTATTTGCGGTAGCCAGTAATAAAAGTCATCTTTACAATAGTGGAGGATGTGATCTCAGTGACAGAGCTTTTCATCTGAGTTATCTTGTGGTTTTCAACACTTTTCTTTCAGTCTTCAGCGACCTTGAGAATGCCAGTGGAGGTTCAGACCCCCATAAAGTGAATTCTAGCCTAGGTATCCAGAGATAACAAACCTGCTCTTTTTAGTGATCTCCTGTATATATCTCAGAGCTCCACAGGCACATTCCTCGCTCCCAGTTCTGAGTTTCATTAGTTTGCGCTCAGCTCAAGATGAAAATGAATTTAAATAATTTAAAGGTACTCCTTATTCCCTTCTACTGAAAAAAAAAAAAAAAAATCTATCATATTTTTCCTTGTACATTTTGACAACAGTGATCACAGCAGTTATGGGTACATACATATATAAGTACACAAATATATATAATTAATGAAATGGTTACTTGGTTGTAATTCATTACTAAGTGAAAGAAAATGCAAGCAACAGTTGAACAGGAGAATGAATGTTAAAATCGGAGTTTGGCCAAATAAACTGAGAAGAAACAGACCCAGAAGAATGGAAAGAAGAGAGACTGGGAAGTGTCAAAACCAAAAAGACAAGAAAAAATTATTGGATTTCTTTATGCCAATCTACCTTTCTAACTACTCTCAGCCAATGGCCAATATACCTGCTATATCTGGGAAGGAATAATTCCTTGCAGCAATGTGTAGCCTGAGGACTGCTGAGCTGGAGCAGCTCTGTGGAAGAGGCCATGGGGGTGCTGGTGAGCCAGCAGCATGTGACCAGCAGAGACAGCTACCAGCCTTGTGGGCTATATTAGCTAGGGCATGGCCAGTATGACTTAGACAGAGAGATCGAGTGCACACTCAACAAGTTTGCGGATGACACCAAACTGAGTGGTGCAGTTGACACACCAGAAGGACGGGATGTCATCCAGAGAGACCTGGACAGGCTGGAGAGGTGAGCCTGTGTGAACCTCATGAGGTTCAACAAGGCCAAGTGCAAGGTCATGCACCTGGGTCGGGGTAACCCCCAGTATCAGTACAGGCTGGGGGAAGAAAGCATTGAGAGAAGCCCTGCCGAGAGGGACTTGGGGGTGCTGGTGGATGAAAAGCTGGACATGAGC
>NW_009260268.1:6111233-6113125 GCF_000687185.1 Egretta garzetta | reverse complement strand
TCTTTACAATGAGGGTGGTGAAACACTGGAACGTGTTGCCCAGAGAGGTAGTGGAGGCCCCATCCCTGGAAACATTCAAGACCAGGTTGGATGGGGCTCTGAGCAACCTGATCTAGTTAGCGGTGTCCCTGCTTACTGCAGGGGGGTTGGACTAGATGACGTCTAGTGGTCCCTTCCAACCCAAAACATTCTATGATTCTGTGATTCTATGATTCTATGATTCTATGATTCTATGATTCTGTGATTCAGTATCTTGAACAAAGGGATTACTTACCTCTATGTGGCACTCAGTAGACCACATATCTAGAGTATTTTATCTAGTTTTGTGCCCTACTGTACATGTGGTGCATGATGAGAGAGCAAAAGGCTATGACCAAAAGTTGAAGATGAGAGTATCAGACTGGATATAAGGGAAAACTTTTTCACTGTGAGGACAGTGTAGCAGTGGACCAGTTTGCCCAAAGATGACATGCAACTCCCCTCCCTGCAGGTTTTTGAGACCTAATTCAAGAAGTTGTTGAGCAACCTGGTCTGATCCCACCACTTGAGCAGGCAGGCAGAAAATACAATCTCCTGAATTTCTTTCCAAAATGAGTTATCGTATGATCCTACATGAACTGCTGTTGCTTAAAGACTTCAGATTTCATCAGTAACATATGCTATTTAAAATAAATTAATAAGCCATGATCAGAATTATCAGCTCAAATTGGTATTCAATGTTGAAGCAAATTTTGGTGCTTTATTAAATATCTAGTCAAAGGAAGACTGCATTGTTCTGTTAGGTCAATAACTTCAGTGGATCAATAAACCTCACTGGGTCAAATTCATGCCTAAATTTATTCTATTGATTTTTGAGATTTAACATTAGAAATATTATGTCAAGTATCTTCTCTCAGTATTCATCGCTTCATAGGGAGTGCAAGAAACTCCATAACTTAAAAAGAGAATAAATTACTTGTAGAAGAGTTTCTTCCATATCCCAGGCAGTTGGTTCTGGGTGTGAGACCTAAAATGTGTATAGCAGACATAGCCTTTCATTTTACATAAATAACTGTGAAAGTTTTCTTAATTTTCATAAATTTCTAATCCTTTTATAGTTGTACCAAAGTCTTAACTGATGTAAGTTTTTTTAAGAAATTAATTGTAAAATTTGCAAGAATAAGTATGGACTTATTTTCAATGAACAATGAAAATCACAGGTAGATATAACAGTTCAATTTATACTTTAGGCTGTGCTTTTTAGTTAAATTATTGTATTAAATAGGAAATTAGCTACATAAATCACCATGTGAGTTGTGAAGCATGAACCCAGCACAAAATTAATTTATGTTTACATTTAAGATATATCAATATTTCCTCTGTCATAAATTTATTCAATCCATAGATCCCAATAGCGGAAATCACCTCTGTGTAGAAAATATGAGCAAACCCACTTAAAAATAGGTTTCCTTGGACTTATATTCAGTGTGGTGTTGTCAAGTACTCTGCACAAAACTGGAATAATTTTTCTTCACTCATGACTCAAAATATTAAAAATACAGATTATTGTCTGACTCTGTCACAGCCATCCTCTGTTTTGGGCTAGTTCTTGTTACCCTCTTGTTTTAGAATTCAGAGAGACAGAAGTAGATTTATACATCTGGTTTTATTTGAATCAATTCAACATGTATTCACAGACCTCTTCTTTCAGTCTCAACACTTTCCAAAAATCTTCAGAGGTGCATTCTGCATCCGTGAGATTATGAGTGTAAGGAAGTTGATTGAAAACAGTGTGCTTATATCTGTTTCTTCCAAAGCCAAGAAGAAGAAAAGTGTCTTGGCAGATAGAATAATTTATGGTTTAACATTTTCTCCAATTAAATAATTTACATTCAGAAGTATCTGCAGTTCAG
>NW_009260268.1:6092368-6111209 GCF_000687185.1 Egretta garzetta | reverse complement strand
TTTTCACAGCTAAAAATACCTTCTTTTGAGAATATTTTTATTTCTAGTTTTGTATGATTTATTAAATGTTAAGGAAATTTGCATGATGACTGACTTGAATTTCTTCAGGGTGTACATGAAGCACATTGTGAGAGCTTCTGTATTGTTCTGGCAGAACAATAAAAAAAAAATCTTCCCTTCCTAACCATTCAGACTTCTACACAGATTAAGAAGATTATCTGAATTTAAGAAATTTAAGAAAATAGTTTCAGTAGTTTATAATCTTTTATTCATATAATAAATGTAGTTGTATCTTTCTTGCTTACCAGCCATGGTTCAGTTACCTTAAATCCAGTTCCAACACACTGAAATGACTTGAATTCACAAGGCATTCCCAAAACTTTTTAGGCAGTATGAACAGCCTGATGATGCTGAGACCTTTTTTATTTATGGTGCCCAGTAGTTATTTTGGAACAATACAGTTGTGGAGAAGGGTCATATGATCACAGAATCACAGAATCACAGAATCGTAAGGGTTGGAAGGGACCTCGGGAGATCATCTAGTCCAACCCCCCTGCTAGAGCAGGCTCTCCTAGAGCAATCTACACAGGACTTCATCCAGGCGGGCTTTGAATATCTCCAGAGAAGGAGATTCCACAACTTCCCTGGGCAGCCTGTTCCAGTGCTCTGTCACCCTCAAAGTAATGAAGTTTTTCCTCATATTCAACTGAAACCTCTTATGTTTCAGTTTGCACCCATTGCCCCTTGTCCTGTCACTGGACACCACTGCAAACAGACTGCTTCCATCCTCGTGACTTCCGCCCTTAAGATATTTGTATGTGTTGATAAGGTCCCCTCTCAGTCTTCTCTTCTTCAGGCTGAACAAGCCCAACTCTCTCAGCCTTTCCTCATAGGGGAGGTGCTCCAGTCCCTTTATCATCCTAGTTGCTCTCCTCTGGACTCTTTCTAGTAACTGAAGTAGAGGGACAATATTGGTATGCTGTTTTCATTCTAGAAGGCCCACAGGTCAGCATATTGAGGAGAAGAAATGGATTTTGCTATACTTCTTGATCTAACTATTGAATGCCATGGTGATAATCAGAAAAAACCACACTGTCTATAATAGAACAGTAAATGAAAGATAGCGTATACATATAAATTTGAGATTTTGTCATTAATTGTCAGGTCAATATTAAGGCATTCATAGCAGAAAGGAAATCTTAAATATTGGTTTACAAGACCTTTTATTTTGTTCTGAGTTAGTAATGGTTTTCTGACCTTCAAATGAGATTAGAAATTACAAATTAATTTATTATTACTAGTTACAAAGTCAACTATCATTACTATTACTATATTTGGTCAGAGGCTGCGAGTTGTGTTGCCTCAGTCAGTTACTTTCAGGCTTTAATGAAATAAAAGACACATTTTATTAGTAATGTCTTTTAGTCCAGGATATCTTTTGTTTCTGGATTTGGGGTTTTGGGTTTTTTTTTTCCCTTATCCTGGCCCTACTTCATTTTGTCTATCCCAATACTCATAGTGCTGAAAAAACTTTATTCTGCATACAGAGTTTTCAGTATCTGATATTATTTTACATTTTTGTTAAGTTATATTGTGTTTTGCAGCTGTTTTCTCATCTAAAAGAATTACTTCTTTTTTTAATGACTCTCATTTTCTTGTTTTGCAATTTTTGCAAAAATTGCTATCCATTAAGTTAGGAGTTGCACTCCTTCACAGCATAAGTATTGTACTTAGTATGTATAATGTATATGCATAGTACGCAAAATACACAATGATGTGATTAAAATATTTAATTGAACTCCTGAAACCTTGAATTGATTGTATAGAGTGTATCTTTTTTCAGCCACCCTGGAGCACTGAAATCTTTTTAATAATACGCTATTCTATAAGTATCTTTTAAATTCTTTTTCTGAGGGCACTAGGGGGGTGGACAATCATGTAGAGAATTCTTCAGAATAAACTGATATTACTAGTCTGACATCTACTTTGAGTCTAGCTATAATAGGGAAAAATTAGGATAATATAACTGTCAAAAAAATCCCAAACCCAACCAGACCGTTTAAAACTGGAGCACTGTGATTCAGTGTGATTCACTGTAATTTTGTGTCGTGGTTTAACCCGGCTGGCAACTCAGCACCACGCAGCCGCTCGCTCACTCCCCCCTCCCTCAGTGGGATGGGGGAGAGAATCGGAAAGAAAATAAAAGGTTAGAGCTGAGGGCTGAGATAAAGACAGTTTAATAAGAGAAAATAATAATAATAGTAATAATGAGAATGATAACAGAATATACAGAATATACAAAACGAATGATGCACAATGCAATTGCTCACCACCCGCCGACCGATGCCCAGCCCGTCCCGAGCCGCAAGCAGTCCCCGAGCCGCGAGCAGTCCCCGAGCCCCGAGCAACCGACCGAAAACTAACTAACCCCCCCGAGCATGACGTTATATGGTATGGAATAGCCCTTTGGTCAGTTTGGGTTAGCTGTGCTAGCTGTGCTCCCTCCCAGCTTGTTATGCACCTGGCCGAGCAGGAGAAGCTCAAAAAGTCCTTGAGTAGTCTGAGCACTACTTGGCAACAGCTGAAAACATCAGTGTGTTATCAACATTCTTCTGGTACTAAATCCAAAACACAGCACTATGCTAGCTCCTGTGAAGAAAATTAACT
The DNA here is from genome assembly GCF_000687185.1 of Egretta garzetta. Taxonomy (NCBI): domain Eukaryota; kingdom Metazoa; phylum Chordata; class Aves; order Pelecaniformes; family Ardeidae; genus Egretta; species Egretta garzetta. The sequence continues at coordinate 6,108,542 of NW_009260268.1, read as the reverse complement.
CTATCCCAGCCAAAACCAGGACAGACACCCATTTCGTTCAGCAGAGGTCCCACATTACCCCTGGTCTTACGTTTACTGCTGACATACTTGAAGAAGCCCTTCTTGTTATCCTTGATGTCCTTTGCCAGACTTAGTTCCAGGTGAACCTTAGCCTTTCTAGTTGCTTCCCTACATGCTCTGGCAGCATTCCTGTATGCCTCCCAAGTGGCCTGGAGATGACAGGAGAAAAGTTGTGTAAATTCATCTATGTCAGTGGCTTCTAGACACAGTGCAGGAAAAAGAATATTAATATCTGACAAAGCTTAACAGAGCATCAAAAAGGGTATGGCCCACCAAACAATTAAATAGTGAAAGAATTCACTGGGTGGGTAGACATAACAGAGCATGGCAATGAGGACACACCAAGAAGTGTTTTCTACACCTCTCCTTCCCTCCTAACTGTTTATGAAGGCAAATTCTCAATACTCTATAGAAAACTGAAGATCTTTTTTGAAACCTCGTGGAATCAACCAACCCTTGATACTTTCAGGTCCATCACTTCAGATTTATTGGGCAATACCTTGCAATATAGTCATTTCTGTCTTTCAGTGCAATAAGCAGTTTGTCATGAAAGGGTAAGATGACCCATAATTATACAGAATGAGATAAAGTATTATTAAAAGCACTAGACCTCCAGAGTTGAAATCATAATATGAAATGCTGCCACAAATGCCATGTGACATTTTGTTAAATCTCAAGGTGGTACTCAGCAGTGATAATATTGCATGGTTCATTGCTCAACTCTCACATTAATAAAGCACAATAAAAAGATTCCATGTCATCTGTGCTTTTCCACACCTCTTCCCTGGAAAAGTACCGTTCAGTTACTTTTCTTAAGAATGCTATGTTTACTTGTTTTAAAATTCGGTTATCACTAAAGGGAATATTTTATGCCAAATGCTCTTATACTGTAATAATGAAGAGCTTATGCCAACTCTCTGTGTAAAGTCATAAAGATATACATTATGGATAAACAGGTATTTGAATGCAAATTTAATATTCTAGAAAGTAGAGGTCTACTGGTATTCAAATGTAAATATTACTTTGAAAGAAAAGACATATGCTGGTTTTGTTATGAAGTATGATTGTTCTGTTTTCTTTTCTGACAAAATTATTAATTGCATTACTCCAGTCTATATAAACTAAATCATAATAAAATAACCCAAAAAGGAAGCCAAAGAGACTGCAGATATATTGTTAATCTGGTTACTTCCACTAAAATAATCTCTGGAGAATTCAACTCAAGGCTAATCCTTCTTACCTTTTCCAAAGCTTGCCTATATTATCATGTATGGTAATTAGTCTGAATATAGAAGATAGTACCTGCTACATGCAGCTTCTTTTGTTCTTTTAGGATTACAGTTAACAGCATTCAACTAAATTCTCTCAGCTTTGAACAAATGTGCTAAACGGAGGAGAGATGTTTTCCCCCAAATGTAGCCACCTACACAGGAGGCAGCCATAATTTGTATGGCTGCATGCCCAGAGTCCAAGCAGGAGGTGGGAGGACAGGCACTCCTAACTGCAGCTCTCCTCAATCCTAGGCTGTTTTTCTTGTTTTGGAGGAAGCATGTTATGATTATACCTACAGTCATTTGTGTGCACCTAAAGTTAGAGGGCAATATTTACAGCTTTTTTTTTTTTTTTTCCTTGATGGATGTGCATGTTACTGTTCCAGTTGAGCACCTACACTTCAGATGACATCTGATCCTGAACCCGCAGATTTGTGATACTAATAAACTACATTAACACTTACAACAATGGCACTGCAGTACCTAAAATTAATTGTTTGATCTTAGCTACATCTGGAGGAGCCAGAGTGAAGATTTTAGGCAATACAGAAATTATGCTGTCTTTAAATGCTAGTATTTTGGACATCCCCTGGTAGTCATCTACTAAGAATAAGAGTCTGGCTTGGGTTTTAAAATAAGGGTTTCTAAGGAATTGGTACCTAGGTTTTTTCTTCCAATGAACGTCCTTGAACTGCACAGAAATTGGATTCTCAGAATGTTTCATGCATTTATGTTACTTAATATCAAGATAAAAGCAGACATATTCTTGAGTTCAGAAACTGGAAACTAGGCTTACTTTGTTCTAGCTCAGCGCCCCTAAATTCCACAACATGGAATAGTAGCTCCTCTGCCTTTTGTTCTTTCCCCACAAATCTGATCTTCTTGAAGGCAAGCTTCACAAAGAAGTAGAAAGTCTCATACTCATTTTCATCTACAACCTTCTTAGACTGCGCTCACCAGAAGTTGCAGTAGTAGGTACAAAATCTTCACAGCATGAAAAGAGAGTAAAGATGCTTCCCCTACCCCGGGGGAAGGCAGAGGAGAAGGGCATTCATATGGGCATAAAACTATGATGTGAACAGCAGGCAGACCTTTCTGCCACTTCTAAAATCTGCCTGGCTTGTCCTGGATGCAGTGTTGTTACTGATGCGCAGTGATTGATGTGCAGAGATTACTCTGTGTTCTCAACAGAGGCAGCAGCTCGAGACCCTCCGATACCCTTCTGGCTCAGGGCTACATCACAGCAGTTTTTTTAGCAGGGGGAAAAGGTTTAGCTCCTGAAACCGTGAGTTGTGGATAAACACCCACATTTAGGTGCCTGGGTAGGGCAAAAGTAGATATCAAAATGAAATTGATAAATGGGTATTAAAAGTGCATTTCTGTGACTTTGTTCAAAGTTCGTTTCATGTACCAAAGCTGATCCTCTAGGTCTGGCCCTAAATTTTTCATGCTGTTGCCACAATAGCAACACTGTTTCATCGCAGTTTCAACACAGCCTTCATGGAAGGCTGTAGCATTTTAAGTACGGTAGTCATACATCAAAAAGCCATTTTTTAACAAGAGTTCCAGTAAATGTCACCTAAGCTGCTTTTCTTCATGTATTCTGAATACAAAACAATTGGCAACTGTGAAGAATTTGCTAACACTGTTGAATTTTTAATGATAATCTGTGTAGCAAGCACCGGTTTCACATTTCCTTTTTTTCCTTTAAGAAACCATTATTGTAAGAAAAACTGAAGATGACAGTAAGTAACAGGAGTATATTATTTTAAAGCCACACAGCACTTAAAATATCAGTTATGTCACCCTGTGGTGATTTAGATTAAAATGCAAAAAGAATTAGAATAACTTTTTAGATTTTTATGTTTGTTCAGAACTTTCCACACAACCTTTTGTCTATATGCATAGTTTGAATAAATAAAAAAGTTAGGTTTTCATGTTCAACTGTGCTGAAGACAGTGGATTACAAAATAATAATGCTTCATAAGCCATTTTAAAGGAAGAATCTATGGTCCTTACAAATGTGGTTTTCTTCAAAAATTTGTAATAATTTTAGTTTTACAGTATGTTTCTTAATGGTGTTCTTAGTTATGTTTTCAGATTTTCTGTTTGACAGCAAAAAAATATAGTGCCACTGCCCTACTCTTGCCTAAAAGAAAAACTAACAAGTAGATTTATTTTGGCATTGCTGTTTACAAATAAAACAAAATAAATGTTTAGGTATGTTGAAGAGGAAATATAAAAGAAAGTGTCTGAAATGTAAAGTGACCTTCACTAGATAAATTACAACTATATTTATTCTTTCCTGTGAGTCTGATTTTGTGATGTTTTTCCAATGTACTTCAAAAATAAATTCCAAACGCTTCACTCTCTCAGAAGTGTCTTCATTTTTTATGTATTAGCTTTTCATATATTTCCTTTCCTGGTGTCCCTCTCATATTCAAGAATCCTGTTTTTTGATGGCCAGGCATGCCAAATTCTGTACTAATCAGCACGTATTGTAGCTGACTTCAAATTAATCATTACCTTTCTTCTCAGTTTCTATTTATAATTCAACTATTCTTCTGAATTCAAAATTATACATTTTAAATATATTAAGCATTCTTACTCTAAGGTCCATTAAAAGTCACTAGTACTGTTCTGATGACATGCTATGCTCAGCAAGGCTGTGATGCATCCACTCACAAAGATAAATGCTTTTCAAGGGGTCTTAGAACATAGAAGGACCCATGGATAGATTTTATATTACTGCAGAATTTTTTTCATTGTCATTACCAGACACTTCAAAGAGATTTAATTGCATATTTTCACATCTGATATGTTTTCAGAGCTATTTGCAGCACCAGTATTTGTCCTGTCAAAAATAAAATATAAGCTATGAGTATCATTTCATTGCTGCTTGCTGTGAAGAAATTCAATGGCACATGACTCCTTTTGACTTCAGAAAAACTGAAATAGGTTTTTTTTTTTTTTAAAAAAAAAAATCCTCTGTTTAAGTAGTATGAATAATGTTTGTATCTGTAATGGTTGTCTGAGAAGAAAAGCATATGAAATCAGAATTATTTGGTTTTGTGATAACAGCAGTTAGTGAGGTGACATTTTAAGTGTGAAAGACTCATTCTCATTTCTTGTCTTTATTCCAAAGAAAAGGGACAAAGAGGAAGGAAGTGACCTTAAAAGGCCTGTTTGCAACTGGGAGACTTCTGAGGTTGTGTTTTGGGGGGAAGTGGAAGGAAGAGGAGGGGAGTAACAGGCATTTCTTTTAATTAGCTTTCCTTGTTATTTTTCTAAGCTCATAAAGAGAATATGTGTTTTCTAATGATTCTATTATCCACTAAGTTACCATAAGGAGTCAACAAAAGTTCTAGTAGGCAACAGAATCCTTCAGGTAATTCTCTGGTCCACTTTCATGATACTCAGTCTCTCCAGAAAAGCTATGTGAAGGTATTTCTCTCTCAGTCTCATTCTTTCACACTTAAAATTGTACCTGTTCTACAACCTGCTAAGGAACAAATTAGGGAGGGAGGAAATATTTGGGTGAGAAAAGATGATGCTCCATCTTCTCCATGAGTTCCACCTCCCTATAAGCTACGAAAGACAAATACTAGTGTTATTCAACTAGAGTCTGCTAAAGGTATATTTTCCCACAGTGACAAAGGCACTGGAAGAAAGTGGTGGCATTGTGATCTTCAGAAACCTGGGAAGACTGCTTTAAGACAGATTTTTTTTTTCCCGGGGGCTGGTTCTCAGGATTAAACAAGTGATTTAAGTAACCTGTAATTATGCTCCACAGTCTTCAGAACTCTGTGCGCATGTTCCTATATTTTTCAAATGCAAGGTTGACTATATCTCCCTACATATTTAACATTTGGGTCATATTTACTTTTCATAAGTGGATAGACTTGATACAGCTACAGTATAGTACTGTCAATTTTTTTTATAAATACAATATTAGAGATCCTTACATTTTCTCATTTTTCCCCAGCCACAATCACATTTAATGAAGTTTCTCATTCTTTTCCTACTATCTTTTAGAAAATATCCCCAAAAGGTAACTTTCCTCAGAGAAATCATTAAGGAGTTACTGAAACCGAATGTACCTTCCAATTTTGGTTCAAAACAAGTTCACAATATTGTCTTTCTCAGAAACAGTTTATTTGTAGAAATTAGTTGGGTCAAGCAATCCACATGTACTTAAGCTGAAAACACACATAAAGGATAGATTCAGTGCATTTGTTCATGCTTGAAGACTGTTTCTTGTTCTCCCCAAGAAACATAATATGTCACCTCAAGCAAGCACATTTCCATTATAAGAACTTGGAAAAATCCGTCATTATTTTTTGAAATCACAAAATATTTTTCAGTTTCTAATAAAACTGAATCATGGAAGGATTAACATATAGACCCTCTCTTGAATAAATGGCAATGTTTCTCAGTTGTTGCAATGGGAAAATTCAGGTGTGAGGGTGAACAGTAATGAAAACTGCGATCGAAATGTTTCAGCAAAAATATTAACTACTGATAATAGCACCATAACTCTATAATATGAGGATTTTAAGGGCTAGATATTGACTGTGCAAGTGTCTGTCCACAGATATATTCAAGACAATTCTTTGCTATAACATATGTTGAAGTAGTAGCCTTTCAGATAATTTAAACAGCTGGCTTTACAGGTAGAGAGCCAGTTGACAGATATTTTCCCAAATGCAGCCATCTTCTGTGTTTAATAAAAATAATTCATTTTGTAGAGGGTTTTGAAGTAGAACTCTGTAAACTCTCCAGGTAAATGGGATGTTGGGCGCTAACATAATTTCATTTTGTTTTCAGAAAACCATTATGAATCAAATCAGAGAAGAGGCCTCGCTCTCCCCTCCTTTCAGTTTGTTGGCAGAGTGTAACTCCATTTCAAACGTGTGTGGGTTCCCTTGTGTTGTGGTTTAACCCGTCTGGCAACTAAGCACCACGCAGCCGCTCGCTCACTCTCCCCCTCCCTCAGTGGGATGGGGGAGAGAATCGGGAAGAAAATAAAAAGTTAGAGCCGAGGGCTGAGATAAAGACAGTTTAATAAGAGAAAATAATAATAATAGTAATAATGAGAATGATAACAGAATATACAGAATATACAAAACGAATGAGGCACAAGGCAATTGCTCACCACCCGCCGACCGATGCCCAGCCCGTCCCAAGCTGCGATCAGTCCCTGAGCCGCGATCACTCTCCCCGTGACCGACCGACCGACTAACCCCCCCCAAGCATGACGTTATATGGTATGGAATAGCCCTTTGGACAGTTTGGGTTAGCTGTCCTAGCTGTGCTGTACTCCCAGCTTGTTATGCACCTGGCCAAGCAGGAGAAGCTCAAAAAGTCCTTGAGTAGTCTGAGCACTACTTGGCAACAGCTGAAAACATCAGAGTGTTATCAACATTCTTCTGGTACTAAATCCAAAACACAGCACTATGCTAGCTACTATGAAGAAAATTAACTCTATCCCAGCCGAAACCAGGACACCTTGGTAATGAGTTGTGTGTTGCAAAGGAGGTGAGAAAGGACTGCATGGTAGTGCAGATGGATGTGGCTGCGAGCGCAGATGATAAGTGGTGAGCCCCAGTTCAGTCCAGGTGTGTTTGGATCCTAATGGGTTGAAACTATTCAAGGTCTACAGAGGGCAGGTGGATCGAGTAATATAGCATGCTCCTCTCAAGCACTTCAGAGTTGTTCTTAATATAGCTAAATAAAGTTATAGAATAGTTAAAGATTATTACAGTACACTGTAATATCAGGTGGTCATCATCATCTTTACAGAAGGTATGACCATCATCAGAGCACACTAATACCAAAACCATGGTGAATAACTGCCTGCTAAAAAGCAGAAAAACGTGGAAAAAAAATTTCTATACGCTTGGTCCTGAAAACAAGTTACCTTTCTCTTTATTGGAGAAAGATAAGTAGCTACCAAAGGGAGGAATGGAAGTTACATATCTCATTGAAACAGAAGTGTGTGTAGCAGACAACTCCTAGAGGATATTTACATACCTATGGAAGAGGCAGGAAAAAAGTTTATCCTAATTAAGAGGTATCTCCTAATTATGCAGGGAAGAAGAGAGGAAAAGATTAAACCAGCATAACCACCTTGAGCTCAGACTAATTTTAGGTGATGTGATGACATACTAAGGGGATGCAAAGCCTGTATGAATTCCGACCCTGGCACACTTTAATCGCATATTTTGGCTTCCCAGTGTATTCTTCACTATCCCACATGTAACAGAGCAGGTCCTGATGGGAGCCTTACACACCAGGGGGGCAGCTGGCAGTGAGGCAGACCTGTCTTGCAACGTTTTTTTCTGTTCTTGCCCTTGCCATGCACCCCATAAGTCCAGGTTGTTTCTTTGGAGACATATTCATAACCTGTAGTACAAAGAACAATGGCTCTGTCTTTTTTATCGTGTTTTATTTACAATTTTTTAAATGCCTTCTTCTGAGAGTTTTGTTTATTTATGAAAGTCTGAATTATTATCATATAATATTGAAATAATCAAGCGGGAGATTGTACTTGTCGCAACAATAGGAGGCTTAGGAGACAGTTTAGGAGATGTAATTTGCCCTTTGAAGTTTAAGCCATCCCATCATCTCTAAGAGAAGCTCTGGGAAGGCATTAAGGGTAATATGACCTTCAGAAGTCTCTTGCTGCTTTTGTACACAGGCAAAATTCTCTCTCAGGTTTGTCCTCTTTTATATAATGGAAGATGTAGAAACTACAGATATGCTTGGATGTTTAAAACAGTTTCAAAGATTATATCATACCTGAGAATCTTTTCTGAGATTTTTTTTTATATAATCCATTAATTCTTTAGGAATAGCTGTAAATCAGCAACCAGCCCCTGATGCTAGCCAATCCCAGATGCTTCAGGGTAAGATGCAGGAGTGCCTGACTGGAACAACTGCAGAATAAAGTGCTCAAAAGATTTTTTTTTTTTTTTTTTAACAGAAATTTACCCACCAATGCTTTGCTTATCCTCCAGGGCATTACCTGCTTATCAGCAGTAACAAAAGGCTATCATTGTATACAGGACATACTTATCTGAACAACAGCTGTTTTTTCAGGCCAAAGGGTTATATTTTTATCCAATGGAAGCACTGATCCTGAAGCTGTCTTTTTAAGATAAAGAATTATCAAAAGACAGACTGTTTGACTTGGAGAATTTTTAGAAAATCTGGAATTTACTAATCATTGTAATCTGAAGTACACTGCATGTAATGACCTAAGGGTGTGCCAGAAGGCATATTTCTTCATCCAAGAGAGTTCTATGGCTGAGCTGCTGTGAGAATCTGCTTCAAGGTTAGAAATCTTAAAATGGCTTTGTGCACCAGTCAGTGCTGGCTGGTGCATTATTGATGGAGTTTTGATTTTCATACCTGCACATTTTAAATTATTCTAGAAAGTCCTTCTTCCCGTTAGTAATTACAGGTTATTAGTAATATGCTGTGAGAAATGCCTCATCCATTTCTAAATCTTTTCCTAAACCTCTGAGCTATGTATTACCTTGGGACAATGAGTTCTACACCTGTGTTATGTGGCAGAGACAGAATTTTGTATGCATTGCCTCCTGATAATAAATACCATTCTAAGTATCAAAAATTGTGGTTAGTAGCTTGAATACTTTATTCTTCCACAGCTGTGGAACATATATTGCCTAAACCTGGAGATGTGTTTCCTGATGATTTGTTAATAGAATCTGAATTTCTTACAGCACCCCCTTAGGAGAAATTGAGGTGGCAAAATAAAATTTCTCTTTAATTTCCTGAAAGAGAAGGTCCTTGACAGAAATCTATTCCAACAATTTTTGTGCTAAAGATGAATGCAAAAAAAATAATTTAGTTCAAGTTATAAAGCCCTACGGTGTCCATGGTTTTACATTCAGCAGCTGTACTGCTATGGCTAGCTTCACTGTTTCTCACCTTTTTTTTTTCTCTCTTTTAAGTCTAATCATACATGTAAAAGGAGCTGTGCTTGCAAAAGGGCAGGTGGGATGTATGGCTGGCAGTAGGAGAAGAGGAGAAGTAGACAACGAAACTGGCTCTTTGGCACAAATCTACAGTTTTACCCAAGGAAGCTCACTGAAAAATTGTAGGATCCACTACAATCTGGTCTGCCCATCCTCTTCCCACTACCAACACAACTCTTCATGCAGTGAACCAAATCAAGGAGATCATCCAGGGCTCTAGATCTATCCCTAAATAAAATGTCTGGGTCTCTGTTCCCCTCCCAGAGAGACAGATTTATTAATCCAAGTCAGTATGTGGCCATACGAACATATATACTGGCACAAGATGGGGAGCAGCTTGGCATTGGCATTTGCAAAGTGACCCAGGGAAGAGCAAGCATGCAGTCCCCTAGCAAAGAATGGCTCCTACAGCCTCAGCTTCAGATTCATTCCCATGAGTAGTATTGCTAGCTTCAGAGGACTTCAGTAGGACTAGCCACCTGAGTAAGCAATTTACAATGTAGCTCTTGGCTTCTCTGCAGTACCTTATCCATAATTACATCCCTTGACCTTGGTAACCCAGCAGTCTCACTTGTTGCCTCCCAGACTTCTGTCTGTGTGCTGCTGCCAATCTGTGACTTATTTACATTAGCATAATGAGAAGAGTTGGTTGTTGGGTTTTTTATTACTATTTTTGTAGAAAGCATTTATAGCATAGTTAAAGGATTTGGTCTTGTGAAGTGCTGGGTCTCAGAGGCTCACTAATTTCATTTGGAGTGGAGTCTGCTGAGCATCCCTGAGGGCACTCAGACTCTTAAAGGATTAGACCATTTTGGAATACCATCCATTTGTGTCAATATTTTATCAGTAATACAGAGATTATACATTAGACTGTGTCTTAGCCTGATTAACTGCTGTACTGGAAAGGGATGATGCATCTTTATGTCCTTAATAATCTAGAATACAGTTTGATTTACACGTATTAAAACATACAAAATAAACACAGACACTCAAAATGCAAAGCATTAATACTGTCTGGACATCCTATAGCCATTCAATAGATATAATGTACAGACTCCTTAAAAGGTCTGCCAGAGTTAAGTGTCTGACAGGGTGGACAGGAGGGAGATAGAGATTCCTCTCAGGGAGAGAGGATCTGTACGCAGCATCTGAGCTATTCTGTTGCCCTGCCAGATACTGTGGGTAAATCAGAAAGTCAAATGGTGAGAAGAGCAGGAGAAACATGGTTGCTGTTTATGGCTACTGCACTGTTTAGTGAAGGGAGACAAAAATGTTGATCTTGGGGAGCTGGAAAGAATCATTCCTCTTCTTAAGTTTATGTTGTCAAGTAGAGAAGCAGAGAGGGAAGCAGCTATCTATTCCTACAGGCTAGCTCGTTGAAAGGGCAGAAGGACAAAGAAGAGACATAGAGTCATTTTTGTCATTAGTTTCTTGCATACTGGCATAATATCCACATTTGATGAATCACAAAATCACAGACAATCTTCTCCCATCCCTCAAATTTTTTCTGCTTTTGTTGGTCTCAGTATCTCATTCCTGGATTTTTATTCTCCCTGTCCTACTCACCTCCCTGAAATTTCTCCCTCTTTTTCTTACAGATCAGTCCAGGAAAATAACAGTCCATTCAGGTATGGATACTATGTTTTGTAAACATCTTCCCAGGTCACCCCTAAGCCTTGCTTTGACAGGCCATCTGTTTGCAACGTGGCCTCCTCCAGACCCGCTGCCTCAGTACTACCCCTTTCCCAGCCACCACACATGCGTGTCTGACGACCTGCCTGGCTTTCATTTTCACTTCTTCTTCAAAACCCTTTTCCGCGAGGTATTTGAGATGTGTCAGAGCTGTGACTGATACCTGGTGCCCCTGCTCAGTCTGCTCACACACTGACAACTGGCCTGGAGAGAAGCTCTGTGCTGAGAAGTGTGGAGCAACCCGGCCATGCAAGGGAGATGGTGAGCGGAAAGGCAGAGCAAAGGGTCCGAGTGTCAGAGCACAGAGTAACTCCAGAAACATGTAATTTAATATTGGTTCACAAGAGACAAAAGAGAGATTTCTCACTCACTTTGAGGAACAGAGGGTAGAGCTCACGAAGGCAGCGTTGGATGGCACAAATTCCACCCCGATCTTAAGAAGGCAGGACCATTTTGTATGTGACAGAGAAGTGGAAAGTACTGCAATGTATTTTGGTGAGAGAAAAAGAATGTGTTTTGCAGAGCAGAAAAACATGGGTAGCAGAGGACCAGTGGATATAGCCACCTCAAAGCCTTAATCCATCTTAAATCAGGGAATGTTGAATAAACTATGTATTTACCTTTTAATTTGACATTGTTTAATAAGTTACTTCATTGAGCTCTGCAACTAATAGAACAACTTCTGCAGCAGAAGATACAATTTGATTTATACTGATTGTGACTTTTACTAATAATTTTATTTTCTTGCATGATTCATTTATAGCTGCACTAATGCCAGTTTTTGATGCTATTTTAAAGTAATCACAATGTAATTTTCATTATCTATTTTGGAATGTTTGGCATCTTAGACACGTCTGGTGACACCTAAACAAATTCTGTGTTAACATATAATATGTACATAGGATAAAACTGTAGTGTAGGTTTTTAACGTGTGAGTAAACATTATACTATACCATTGTTAGGAGGCATTTTCAAGGTTATATGGTGCATTGATATCATCAGGGCAAACAGATTTTCAACAAGGAGCTCAATGAAAAACAATTTCATATCAGGAGTTTTTTTCAGAAGACAAATACAGAAAATTGAATGCTATGTAGTTTGCACTATTAAAAGATAAGAAAGGTACCCAGACTTAATATTTTTCCTCATAAAAATGATCTACCACATTCTGAGCAGGATTTGTGAATGCTCAGCCACGTTAAAACTCTGTTTCTTTTGGATGTAAAAATGTTGAAAGAGTTGAGCTACCACTAAATACTTTTCAATATCCCCTAAGAAATTACGATTTGTTGATCTTGCTTCACACACATATTTGAAAGCTGAGGCATCTACTAAGATGTACTGTTGATGTCAGTTCAGATGCCGAAGTTAATAAAAATGAGCCACATAATTCTTCATTTTTAGTGAAGCAAGTTCTCACAGCACTACACACCAACTTTGGAAGTTGTGTATTACATGAAAACAGATTAAATTGGAGTTAGTTCAATACCAAATGATTGACTGGATGATACAAGAATACATGGTATGATAAATAGAAAGAATTTCTCTTTAGCGCCCATATTACTTATCAGGACAAGTTCATCTTGGAGTGGAAAACACCCCATACCCTCACCCCCGGTATTTCCTGCCTGGGTTGCAGCAGTTACAAGAACATGAGGTAGGTGGGAGGCGCAGTGATACACTGGGGAGCACAGTGCAAATGGAACGTTCCACCAAGAAGAGAAAACAACTTATAATGAGAGATGAGTAAGATTTGTAAGGAGAAATGCAATCTTTTAATAAAGCAGTTGACAGAGCTCAGGAGAGAACAAACTTTCAATTAGGCAGGATCACCTTCAGGTCTGAAAAAAAGAGTCTGAAATTTCAAGCTAAATACTGAAGAAATTGGTCCCAATTAACACAGTTTTGTTAATCAATTGGCCAAATATGAGAAAAGGTTGGTTAGCACTTGTATAGGGGATAGAGATTCCCTTAAGAGTACCAGTTAATAATCAAATTAAAGATGATTATTCAGAATTGATTTGATGATCTGTCCTTTTTTTCTTTAAAGAATACCTATTAAGGCCTTCCCGCCTCTTAAGCTAGGTCTCAAGACCATAACATATGTTTACTTTGCGAGGCAGCTGAAAAATAGGTTTGAACACAAAGCTTCCCCATCCCTTTGCTGCATGAGAATTTTTCCCAAGCTTACTTCCTTGCCATGTAATACACAGTGATTTTGTGGGTGTGAAAAACTATTCAGTCTCCTGAACACCTGGGAAAATATCCTTATCGTCATCTCTGAAGGTAGACAATCCGTCCAGTGGAAGAAAGACCTCTACTCCTCACAAGAGTTTTCCAGATTTGGCTCAGGAGAAACTAGTTGTGTTTTTCAGCAGGCATTTTGCCTTGCATTTCTATTGGGATTTTCCAGTTATTCCTAAGAGGGGCATATCTTTTTCCCCTCCCTTGAGAGACTTTTCATGCAAAAGAAAGTGGCAGAGTGAGAAATAGAGGCAATCTTTCCACCCTTCTTCTCAGCCACTGTCTTTTAACAAGCTACATCACAAATTGCAGAAATTACATAAAGAAGCTATGCCATCTGTCACACACACATATGACTCCTTGTTATTTCTAGAACATCTAGCAGGATGAACTGTGCCACCATGTATGCGCATTCTAGATAAGGACACAGAGACGCAATGTTCTGTCACATAAGACACTGAAAAAACGCTAAGACAGAGTCACACTTGATTATACCTTTCACTTACTTCATTTATGCATTTATAATCCACAGAGTTCTTATGGGTAGCTGGAACAAAATTCCATTTCTATATTTCCAAAAGAAAACTTCTTTTTCATGCAAATACTAGATTTTTTTTTTCTTTCTTTCATCAGGATGAAAGGGAGACCCGTTAATACTGTGAAAATATTTTATTCCAATGTTTTTGAAAACCAGAGAAAAGTTGATCAAAGTTAATGTAAAGCTTTAGACCATTCTATGCCATCTCCATATGATGGCCTCACCACTGAACTCTTGGGTCACCTGGTCTCTCTTTTGTCCTTGGGGTTATTTCATCCTCTGAGTATTCCTGCTAACCATTGGGTTATGGGTTTTTCTGACTGTTTTTCTCTGGTTTTAGTGAGGAAATCCATCCTGGACCTAAGAAACTTTCCCCACAAAAGCTTAAGACCAATGTTTACGGTTTTAAGGAATGGGCATGTCTGATACAAAAGTTTTGTCAAAAATTTCATCAAGAGCTGGTTGTCATTTCATTCATGATTCATATGGTTTGGTGTAATAATTTCTTGTGTCCCTTCAGCTTAGGTGTCATCTTAAAGTACCTGTGTCATGCCTCTGTAGCTTCCTTGCTTGTGATGAACAGTGAGATTTGCATCTTTTTTTGTCATACACTGCATTCATCCTGAAGAGACACAGGCAATATGCCGTTACTGGTGTCTGGTTTGTTTATGAGAACCTGCCAAGTCTCTTTGTAAAACAGCAAACTGCACACAATTCAAATATACATAAAAGTAGTGTATTATTTGTTTTTATTGGACTGCAAGTTCCCTCTGCATCAACCTTGCAGTGAGATTACCATGAGATAACTTCCTGAGTGCCCCTTTTGCCCGCTGGCTCTGGGCCAACTCAGCGGGCTACAGGCAAGAAAAGTCATTTTAGTTCCAAAATGCAAACATTTTTCAGAATGTCATCCAATGCCAAAAAAGAAGAAAATATTTTTGTAGAGATTGGGCGACTACTGCATTTTCAATCTCTATTACTTTAGCCATTCATTTGGAATAGACCTATTATGGCAGGTCATATTACAATGTCAGCTATTTTAAATTCACTATAGTGAAGACTTGACAGCATTTTATTGGGAGAGAAGTGTTTTCAGTAATACCTGCAAGATACTTCATGCTGTCCGTGAATACGATTCCTTAAACACTGCTCATTAGTTCTTTACCAGTCTGCTGGTTTAAGAGTATGATGTACTGTGTTGGATGTAAGCTTTGAAAATCTGTAATGCAATAGAAAACTATTAACGTTTTTAAGAGTAAGAAGGGTTACTCACTATTTCAAATGTATAAGGTAGATCCTTCATACTTTTAAAAAAATATTGTAACTCCTTCCTGTAAATTTGTAGTCAAATCATACCTTTAGGTGTAACTACAACTGCTTTTCATACGTGTTAAAAATGAAGCCTAAATAGATATAAAGGGATTTATTATCAAGAGACATTGTGCCCTTGTGTGAATGACATCTATTCCCATTTTATTCTTACTTACAATCCATAAGTAGGCAACACAAAATGCTTTCAGCTGTCAAGCCTTGAAATCTGAATTGAGAAACATTATGATAGTGAAGCAGAACTGGTAGAATTTTTTGTTAGCTGATACACATTGACTGTCCATAGCACAAGCTAAAGCAGTTGAAGATACCAAAATATTTCACCTTCTAAACCACCTTTCTTAGTAATCTAAAATCTATGAAGCAATTAAATTATTATTATTATTATTATTGTTAATAATAATAATATTTAGGATCCTAGAAATTGAGACAGAAACTTCTCTATAAGAGGTGCTGTGTGAACATGGTGCAAAAAGATGCCCCCGAAAGCTTTCACTCATTAGAGTGCAAGAGAAACACACACACAGAGCGTTCCTCTGGCATGAAGGAGGCAGTAAACAACAGGATAATATTATTCAGCACTGTAGACTCTTCTGTGTCCTCTGAACCTGCGAAAAGGAGAAGACACATTGATGGTTGGAGATAGTTTTAACCTTTAACTTGTCTGTTTTGCTTATGTGGGGGCCACGGAAGATTGAATTATATTTTTAAGACAGTGAGTTTCTCAATGTCTAGTTTTATGTATTGCAAAGATACCCAGAACAAATGGACAGAGTTCTTTTCTAGAACACTTCAATCCATGTAATAGACAGGTTTATACTAAGAGCTAAACACAACTTAGAGTTTGCAACCCCCTCCCCCCCACCTCAATCCATCTCTGAGTCTATACTTGCTGCATATTTAACACTAGAGTAATTATTAACTTTCAGAAAAATTCCCACAGAGTTTCTCCATGTTTGTAGCTCATGATTCTGCAGGCTCAGCCAGCTGTAAGGTACAGCAGAGCTGAAAAATTGCTTGCTCCTCTGAAAAAGCAA
>NW_009260268.1:6032654-6092322 GCF_000687185.1 Egretta garzetta | reverse complement strand
GCTGTAAATAAGCACATTGCAAATATCGACCGACACATGCAGTGAGTAATTACAGCATCAAGGTATCACTGATCTAAGTGGTAAAAGTTATTGTAGTTAACCCACAGGGCAAAAAGGGCTTTGCCTTTCCATTAACACTGGTTGGTACATTATCTGGTTGCATTTAGACACATGACCCCAGTTAGATCTGGGATCTGTCCCATTTGTTGCAGCTCGGCTAAGATACAGTATTCTTTCTGCTAGATTGACCTAATCAGCACCTTTTTGTTACCTGAGGTTTGTCACCTCAGCAGTGACCTTGCTGTGGTCTGAGCTCACCATGGAGGAGTTTTTCTCCGGGGCATTTTGGTTACAGGAGACACTGAAACTCAGTTATGGGGGGATAACATTTTCCCACTTGCTTGTCCTTTTAAGTGTCATCTTGGAATAACTGTCCTGCTCCTTTTGACTCTGTTGCTTTCCATTGCTTTCTTTTAACGTTCTGTTTGTTCAAGCATGTGCCTGTTTTCCTGTAATTATCAGTTCAGTTTTCTATTATCCAACTGGTTTTTTTTACTTACTTGTGAAGATGTTAAAATTTTTAGGTACAGGCATGCAACAGTTTTGTTTCTTAGCTTTATTTGCTCTTACCATCTAATCCTTCTTTTCTAGCATATGCCTTGAGATGTGGTCAATGGAATGCTTTGTTTTTATGCTCTTTAGTGGACAAAAATAACTTGGTGTTCTAGAAGTGTGTCTTAGTTTCCAAGTAGTTCTGTAACTGTTGCCTTCTTTGGTTTTCTGCTTTAGCAAACTGCTTGCTTATCCTTCTGTTTCTGCAATAAAACGTAACCATCACTGCTGCTACTGAATGAGATGCACAATGAATATGGAGTTTGAAAGCAGAATCATAATTCTGTTTTGGGTTGTCATTTCGTAGATATTTGCTTTTCTTGGTGAAAAATTCCATATGCCTCACAGATCAGAAAATTTAAGAAAATAATCCTGGATTACACTGACCAAATTTCACCAAATAAATTAGAGAGAGAATATGTTAATAATACCTTTAAAAGGTAACATAGATCTAAAATCTTGCTGAATGGTTTGCTATTGCCATACACCTTTGCAGGAAAATTCAAAATGTTACCAGCTGGAATAACATATTTAGCAGACATTTGGCCATGTCTGGATTATTATATAAGGTACATGTAAGTTAAAAATGAGCTTTCTGCTCAGTTTTGCATTATGTTAGATATGGAAATTAGACTCTTGGGAAACACTGTGGATGTCTCTCAGATTCAACTCTACTACCATATTTATTCTGATCTTCACAGAGTAGATGCACTAACACAGTTTTTGAGAGACAAATAGATGTTGGTAGTCAAAGAAGAATGAAAATTTCTTATTTCTTGCAGTGATCTTTTTTCATCATTGTTCATTTTGAACATGCAGTATGTAAAAGAGAATGAGAACAACTGAATCATACACTAATGCTTATGGATAATATATAAAATTATATATATAATATATATTTATTCATGTAAGTAAGTATTAAAAAAAGAGCCCATACGTTGGTTAATCTACTGCCAGCCATGTGAGATCATGCATACATATATAAATAGTTATACCAGGAAACAAAGTTTGTTTTCCAAACACGTTCCACATATATGGACAGCTGCTATAAATATATTAGTATGAAAAGTTTTGAAGTTTAATAAGATGCATTATCTAGGGAGAAACATTATGGGTATGCTTTGGAGGAATGCAAAACTACTGGAATAAAGCAAAATGTAAAAGCAAACAGGTACCAGCAGAGAAAAACATAACATGTCAAAAGCTGTATGTAATTATAGTAACAATAGCCCTCTCCTGTTCTAGCTAGTTCTCCTTCATAGTGATACATTACAATTCATTTGGCTTCTGCAAGCTTATTTTTTGACTAAACTTCAAAGATAACTAGAGTATGTGTGCTTGTTTTGTGACTTGCTGGATCATAAAGACTTGATTTTACTATCTCTTTAGCTACAGGAACTTTTCTTAGTAAATACCTCACAGTAGCAGTTCTGTAAACCATTTCTATTTGTGATTTTATAATTAACCATTCCCTTTTCATTAATTTAAATGTCTTTTCAATAAGGATTGTGTATGTGTTTTCAAGGGGTTTTTTAGTAACTTGTGTAGAAAACTGGAAGGCACAATAACATTCTATTGGTTAAAGTGGAAAAGCGAGTCATTTTTTTAAAGCCTTTCAATACAGTTTTTGAAATGTACATGATTTCTCCTTAGAAGAAAAAACAAGCATAGCATTTTTAAGACAACCTGCATATCCAGAGTTGAAAGGGCTCTAAAAACAAATATGGGAACTTAGCCCTGTCTATACACTTAAATGAAGCTATTGCCCCACATTCATACTTAGGCATAGAGTTTATTGAACTTTTGGTGACGTATTTTCAGTAGCTCATTCTAAACCAGTTATTGAATATAGCAATTTAAAAGTGACTTACTACAAATGGTTTCTGGAAACTGCATATGCAGTGGCCAGGTCCAATACTTGTGGACAGTCATAGTGAATATGCATGCAGATGGCCAATTAGGTATCTAGAACCTCATCCAAAGACAGTGGAAGTCAAAAGGAATATTTAAACTGACATCAGTGGGTGCTGGACCATCTTAGAAAGGCAAAGCTAGCCTTCCTAGAGTGCAAATACTCCCCAGCCATCTTAAACAATTATCCTTAAAGACCATCAATTTCACAGTGTAGATGCATATAAATTAAATTAGATTTAAAGTTCATCTGGAATGAGTGCTGAATTAACGAATCAGGATGCTTTGAACAGGCAGCCTGCACAACATTGCTCACTTGGATCAAGGATGTCTGGCCTGTGTTCGACTCATGAGAAATTTGCTGAAGAGAAAGTAGCACATAGCATGTGATCAAAACATTGGTATAATTGCCAGATGATGACAGCTTGATGAGAATTTCTTTCTAAGCCATGTTGCCTGTAATGTATTTTATAAGGAAAGCTCTGGATTCCTTGGCACCTAATGAGCTAAGGTCTCTTAAGAGCACAACAGATGTGTAGAACTAAGTAACAATGAGAAGTTCCCTCAGATAAGGTATATTGGAAACTGCCCTTTTAGTGAGCTTTACTGAAGTGCAGAAGTTAATTTCTCTGAGAAACGTAGTTGTACCTCAATGGACAAAACCAACATATGGGGGTGTATGGCAGTTTTAGTCAACAGCTGTTTAAGAAACTCACAGAACCACAACTGACTTCAAATTTAACATGGGGAGAAGGGGAATAAATATACAGCTTTTTGTAAACTGTAAACAGTGCATCGAACAAATTAAATGAATTAATTTTTTTCCCATTTTAAATAGGCTCAACTATATTGTGTTAGGTTTTTTGGCTTGGAGAGTTAAATATGTTGTTTTATTAACATTTACTTTTCTAATATTACAAGAAAATTTAATGTTTCATGACCACATATAAAGTATGTCCACCCAGACTATATCAGGAGTAGAATAAGCATGATTAGACTACTTATACAAGAATCTTCTAAAATTCTGAAGCAGCTGTTTCTTAACCACATATTATTCCAGATAAACTGTGTACGTCCAACAAAATGCATGAAATATATGATTAACACCTCTATATAATAGGAAATGTGTGTTAATGTTTTGACTCAGAAAATGTTAAACACAAGGGTGGCTTGAAGGGTGTCATATAACAGCCTAAAAAGTTAAATCACAGATGTAGATTTTCCTGGCATAAGATTCCAGGCTTCACTTAACTGTCTGTCCTATATGCAAAGTTCCTAAGGAAGAATGGTTTTTTGCACATTTTCATTGCATATTTTCCAAATAAAAGAAACACTTATACAGTTATAGTTATGTATATTCATTTGTAACTGCTGAGGAGCTGAACATTTTAAGACATGCTAGAGTTAAATGAAAATGAAATAAAAATAAAATAAATATTGTATCATTATTTTATAACTTTGACAAAAAAAACCCCCAAACATACTGAACCAAATGTTCATGTTTTGGAGAATTATATTTTACCTTATGTTTACAACTGCAACCCTATTTTTCCAAACACTGACCTAGTGGAATCATTAGGAATTAGTATCAATTGAAATTAGAGAAGCAGGTAGGTACATATTCTTTCTTATCATATCAGGTGTTTTAGGTATGCCTCTGCACCTTTAGAATGGTGCTTATAAGAGGAGAAAATAATACAAATATCTGGAATATACTCATTAAGTCTCTACTTTAACAATATCCCTTACTCCCCTTCTTGTAGGCTGTAAAAAGCTTTTATGATGAAAATGTTAAGCTTGATAGTCATTTAGTTATACTAAAGATTATAAAAGCCATTCTTCCTGAGTAAAAAGAAAAAAAAAAAGCAAAGATGAGTGGAAACTCTTCAGGTTTTGTTGCTTGTTTCTTTTGAATCTGAACCTGTGTTGTTGGTTTTTTTACTGACAAAAAAGACAAATGACAGAAACTGGGCAGCTCACTTCTCTCTCTGTCACAGGCTCACTGCAGCATTGTAGGAGAGGCTGTTGCCCAAATAAAGCTGACACAAGGCTGCGATAGTGTCATGTCAGCCAAGTTAAACAAAAGACAGAGAAGGGAAATAGAAGTGAGAAGGAAATATGCAGGGAAATAAAAATACATACAGGAGAGCCCAACAGGAGGAACATAAGCTTCAGTCAGTGCTGAAGCTCAGAATTCAGCACAAGGCAATGTATGCAAGGATTGTGCAATAGAAAAAGCTGGGGACTGGAGATTTGTTTGCACAACAAAAGGACATGTCTTAAATGGGTTAATCAGCTGGAAATTAAAATTTGACATAATTTTGAGACTACTGAGTTTATAGCTACTCTAAATCAGTGTTTCTAGACTTTTTAAATGTTCCATTCATGTTAAAATAAAAAATGACTGTTCATAACTTTCTCTAACCTTTTGGTTTTGACTTCTTTTATGGTTGCTTTCTGCCTGAAGGTGAATTTCGCTATTCATGGTGGAAAGGTTACTTAGCATGGATGAAGTGAGAGACCATTCTAGACATTATGAATAATAGACATATGAGTCATTTACATGTTAATGTTATATCTGACCTACATACTTGCTTTACTTAAAATTGTCAGAATGCTCAGGGTCATGAGCTAGTTAGTCATCATAGACTTTCCTAAAATCTTCTGGTGAAAACTTGTGGATTCTGAAGATTTGAAGACAGACAGCAGTTTTGTCTGCCACCAGGGCTAAATTGATCAGAGAGGCTCTGAAGTGCTGTTAAGAATCAAAATATATTTGTATTGAACTTTGTGTATGGGATTACATTTACCCTCTAATGATACAGGGCTAGGCATATCTCCTATTTGCAGCTTCCCAACACACCTAACATGTAGACCCCAGTGAGAACTTCTCTATACAGATTCTCATACTCCCTTATTCTGCAATTGGAAAGCCCTCATCACTAATGAATGTGCCTCATTTACATAAAACCATGCTTTGTTCTCTGATTATCATCTCTCTCTGAATTCTGAGCTAGCTGTTAATTCTGAACCAAGGCTAAAAGAGATGTCTTTCAGTTTAATTTAAATCAAGGGGTGGTGAAAAATGCTTTCTGTAGATCACAGTGCACTTAAAAGTGGTTTAAATGTGGAGTTAGGGAGTAGGACAAAAGAACACGGTCCATTGGATGTCTTGTTTTGCCTGATACAACACAGCTAACCAGAACTGCTGTCCCCATGCTGTCCACATATACAACACATTTTCTAGGAGACAGTGGCTCTAAAACGGGGGATGTTAGGGACAGAACAGACGGACAGAGCAGAGTTTATTACTTAAATGGAAGAAATCCTAGACCATCATTCTTCATTGCAAGGTCACAGACCAGCTTGAACCCCTTTGTGTAACACCTTTCACAGGGAACCCTTACCGAAATGCACTATGAATTTCCCTGAAATGTTTTCCTGCTTGATGGGGTTTAGGCTGCTGTCTTCAACAAGTACTTTCAGAGACGGCTTAAGTAAGGGTAGCAGTGCTGGCAGAGATGGAAATGCCTTTTTTTTTTTTTTCCTTGAGAAGCTCCACAATGAGACAAAAAAGTAGTCATAGTTAACAAAAAAAAAAAAAAAAAAAAAGAAAAAAACCCAAAACCACAAACCAGCCCAAGCAGTGAAATTGGAGGTAAGTGCAAAAAGATGTATGCAGAAGAGAAAAGGAGGAGAAAATGGCAAGTATTTTGGATGGTTTTGATTGGGAAAGCTGCATATGGTAGTAGAAAGAAGGAAAATCATACAAAGCTTTAGGGTCACTAAGCAACATAAACACTGATTAAGTAACACAACAAAGAGGGAAAGACTGAATTTTGGAAATATGATAGGAGAAAGAGGCAGTAAGACAAATACAGGCTGAAAATCTGGATTAAAATAAGATGTATCAGCCAGACTTACTTATAAACACTTATAGAATGAGTAAGACAAGTTTATTTACAAAATCAAAAGGATATGCTGAAAAAGAGAAGAATAGCAAAGAAGCATTGTTTTAAATGAAACAAAAAATCATAATGTGATAAAATCAAATGGTCATATACTAAAAGAAAAATTAAATTGCCAGCCATGCCAACTTGCTTTTTACAGTTTGAAGTCTTCATAGATTGAAATGTTTGCTACATTAATAAGTTGTGTGGCAAACCCCTAGAAGGAACTGAAAATTTGAAGACTGAAAAGAAAGTGAATGTATTTTAAAATATAACTATTGATGAGGACTTGTCAGTTATATTTAATAGAGTATTTTTAATGTATTTGGAATTGTTTTCTCACAAGTGTTCTGCATTTTTGTTATCATGCTATTTCTTTTTCATAAACATAAATGTTCACAAAAACATTATTCTAATGAATCTGACTTAAAACCCAGCAGGGATCCCCTTTAGTTGTAAAACTCTCCTCAGTAGTTTCTATTCCATTCAGTTAACAACTAGCTCCTAAGCAGCAAACTAACACGGTGGAAGTTTGCTGTTCTGTTCTTGGAACTTCTGTACCCATAGACATATTTTGGTTTTGGTTTCTGCCAGCTATGTGAGAGGAAGGGACTACAAAAGGAAAGACTATGTGTGATTCTACCCTTATTAAAAAGCAGGAAATCCAGGCATGTGTCCCAAGTCTCCACAAATCCAGGCTTCATCAGTTCTGTTGCAATACATTTGTAGAAATATGTATACGTACATAATAAATGAAGAATGATAGGTCTATGTGACAGGTGAATCAATACCCTTGATAAGACTGAGATCTGTGACCATCACTGCCCTTCACTAAATCTTTCCTATTGTTTTTTGAGGAAAAAACTTAACAGTTCTGGGAAACTCTTTAAACAGTCTTCTTAGCTCAAGAAGTTATTAATTCTTCTGATGTATCTTTAATTACAGTGAAGTTTCTGCCTCCCTGATTCATGCTGTCTCTGAAGGGCAGTATGCAGAATTAAATGTCTGAAAGTGTTTCTAGAGAAGACCTCTCATGAGCACAGCTATCTCCACAACTTTCCCCTAAATAGTTCCTTTAAATGCAAAGAAAAGGGAGGTCAAGTTCCTTTATACATGTGGTCTATGCATGTTAATTGCACTCTTTTTCATCCTTTTGGAGTTTTTGTAATGCTGCTTCAGTTGATATGTATGCCATCAAAAATTAAGGCCAGATTTAATAACTGTACTCTGATTCACAATACTTTTAATTAATGATACTAATCTCAAAGTAAGAAACTCTTCAACATAATAGATGGTGATACAATCTAACAGTGATATTTCAATCTACAGCACATGCTCATGTAGCAAAGCCAAATTAAGGACATACATAGATGCCTCTGGAAAAATGTAGTCCAGTCAGTGCTCTGAATTAGGCAAGAGTTTCCCGTGACTGTCTAATTAACACCACATCATGAAACATGTGTGCAAGAGCTTTATTTTAAGTTTTGCAATATGTCTTCCTTCTGAGATTCTAGTGTTTATTTCGGGAATATAATTCCCTAAAGCTATAAGTATTTTTCTTGAGAAAATAAACAGTAACTACTGTGATGGAGATCAGTTGTTCAATTTAAATTAATCTGATAATTTTTAACCCTGCTATTTATGCTCTAACTTTTTAAGATGATCCATATCTGTAAGAGGGTATTTATATATTCAGACTATTAAGCTTTCGAAGCTGTCAGATGCCTGGTTCATAAATTACAGACAACACAGCATCAAAGAAAAGGGGAGAAAGGAAAAAAAAAAGCAGCAAGTCTTTGGAAGAAAGGCTTTATATTTTGAATTTTAAAATGTACTCCCAAATCAAATATGTTTTATAACCACAAAAATATTTTATCCCTAAGTTTATTTCACACACTAAATAATCAGTTCTGTCAGCAGAACGGGATGCAGATGAAGGAGTGAAGGACAGGAATAGAATAAAGGTGTCCGGAGGCCAGGAACAAGAGCTATGAAGTATATTTAAAATACACATATATTACTCTCAATAGTATAAGGTGAATAGTATAGGTATTCCCAGTTTTAGTTTTTTTATTCAGGAAGTGAATACTGACAAGATATTCCTTATATCTAAAGGGCAGAAACTAGTATAATTGTAGCGTTATAAATCTTTGATGATTGTGCTGCATTTTAAGATTATAGTACAGTATGCTTCAATACACCTCAGAATATTTTAGTGGTGTACATCAGTACCATTGGTTAGACATGCTTTTTTCAAACGAGGCTTAAGAATGCCTATTCTTCTGTCCTGATGCAGTGCTTTCACACATGTGGAAGGTAAGCAGCATATGATCGTTTAGACACACAGTGATGCTGCAATGCAAATATTTAAATAGACTGATAGAAGAGTGCAAAATAGCAGGTTAAAGATTTTCTTTTTCCTCAAGTCAACTAGAAGTCTATTAAAGATTAATCTGTTAATGTAAAACTAGCAAATGCTGATGGCAGTACAAAATAGACTGATAGCTGCTGTACAAATATTTTATTATACATTAGTGGTGAGCAATTAACATGAATATGTTTTACAGTAAGTACCCCAGTCCTGCACCAGCTCTTTTCACCCATCATGCAAGGGAGTATAAAATTTAAATTGGATTAAACTAACCAAGTCAAGGTTGCCCAGAATGTATGGAAGTGGCAACCAAACAGCTTATGGGAGAGAAACAGGAAAGTAAGTTTAAAAGACACATTTGCATACAGAAAGATTTCATTTGGTTACATGGATCAAGTTGTTGCAGGTAGATTGGTTGATAGAAATGCATTCTTTTAATATACAACTAACTCAATCCAATTATCTTGAAGTAGAAAGGGAATATTAAGTATCTTGTTAAAGTAGCTAAGATATCAAGCAGAAGTCAAAGACAACAGCAGCAATGATGTGAGGGAGCTGGAATAAGGCTGTAAACCTGCAAGAGCTGGAGAGGAGGAAAGAAAACATAAGAGCAACCTGAATTGAGTAATGAAGAAGTCAGGAATAAATCTAATGTGTCACCTGCACAGTATAAGAAAATTCCCCCCAAAAGATGTATATGTAGAACTTGGAATATATATGAAGTCATGTTTGGGCAATGAAGAATTACAGTAGTCTATATTACAACTTTTTGTATGTGGTTTTTTTCCTCCAGTTCAGCTTCCCAGACATTTTAGAGGGTGCAGCAGGTCAGCTGCACCTGCCTTGCAGTCCCAATGTCAGCCCCAGCAGTGTGATTGCTCCAAGATGATTTCTTCTGAAGGTGCTCTAGGAAATGGACCTTCCATCTCTCTCCTCCCCCAAAATGAAAGCAAAGCAACCCGCTCATTCCATGGGAGGATGCTCATATGGAGTCCCACACTGACTTCCCTCATACTGAGGTTTTGTTTTGTCTTGTAGACCTTGATACCAGGAATATGCATTTGCCAGAGAAATCTTCTGCATCTGTGAGTTCTGATGGAGACAGGCTGAACCTTCAGCACATTCTTTCAGCTTTTCCTTGTCCCACCTCTGCCTTCTTTAACTGTCTATATCAGTACGGTACAGGCAGTTTCTATTTTGTCTCTGCAAGCCAGAAATACGGAGAGAAGCTGATCATTGCTGCTCAATTTTGTCAAGAAAACACCCCAAACTCCCTGTTGATGCCAACACAAGATTTGGTCAGCAGGCCCAATTCGTCAGCGCTGATGCCTTTTGTCTCAGGTAGAAAAGGGGTTCAGCAAAACCACTGAACCACAAGCAGATTTTTTTTTTTTTTTCCTGGAAAAGCAGCTGATTCCTTAATGCAAAGTCTGATGCTCCAACTTTCAGGGGTAATGGCTCAGGGCAGCCCTGTTGCCTCTAACACATATTAAAAGAGTTGCAGAGGGCAATAGAGTTTATGAGTGTGAGAAGATGCCGGGAGGTGCCTTCCCGCACAGCCCCATGGCATTGTTACCCTGGGAGGTCTGCCCGCATGGCGTGAGCCCCACTGGGACTGTCCACCCCCTGGGCAGGCCATGCCACCTCCAGGATCTCCAGGCACCCTGCAGGCTGCTCAAGGCTTCTCGGTGGAGAGCATTTTGCTGTTCTGCTGGGCTTTAGGGAATAGAATCAGTTAAAAAAGAACAGTCCAGTACATTTTGTACAGCCATATATAGCATCAGTCAGACACTTTCTGAGTGCTTTTAAGAATTTTATTTATAACAGGAGCTGGATATGAGTTTTCTGTTGAATTTCCCAACAGTAAATGCAGCTTCTGGAAAACTGATTTCTGTGAGAAGCTTTTTATAATCCAAAAAAATATATTATCCTTTCAAAAATTAACATATACTTAATTTTAATTTTTATTTGAGCCAAAGCACAGAATTTTATTTAGTACAAGGACTTCAAACAACAGGCTGAATTTTCCTATGGCGCATGTATTTTCTTATGAGGCAAGAAACCCCTATAGTCCCATTCTTCACACAGGGCAGCATCCCCGCAGTGCTTCATCTTCCATAATGTCACTTATAGTGCAAAGTTTGATGTGCGTATTGTCTCACGGTGTAAGGAGGGGTGCGGGTGGTCTGGCTCTACAGAACCTATTGCACATTAGGTGCACCACAGGAAAATGAAGTTTCATTTCTTAAGTGATTCACATCACAGTGCTTCAGGCCATTCCAACAAGTCAGGATGAAACATTGCAGTTTTAGGAATGCCAAAATACTCATTTTCAAAGCTGCACTGAACAGTCTGGATCATATGGGACACTATAATTTGAAATAATTTTTTTTTTCTCTGTAGAACAGTTCAAAATAAGCTTGCACTAATTCAGGGTCTAAATGAAATAATTATAATTGGAATTTTCATTGGGCTTAAAATATAGTTTTATTTTTTTAATTCACTTTCACTTGTGGCCATTTATTATTATTCACTTACAAAATATTTAATTTCGAGAATGTTCATCCTGTTAAACTGTCATGTGAATAAACTGAACTTCCATGCAATGGAAATTAAAATAGACTTTAAAACATGTTTGAAATTATTCTGGTTATGAGACAAGTTTTTTCAACATCTCTTCCTGGGCTTGTTTTAGTCCCACGCTCTCAAAACGAGAAACAAAAGAAAAGCAGATCACATATTAGTTAATGGATTACAGAGAAAAAAGACCTTAAACACGCATCCTGATTCCTCATCATTGTAATTGCCATGAAAATACAGGCCATACACTAATACAGAATTTCTGTGAAATGCCAACTTGCTTGTTCCGGGTTCATTTGAGGGGTTTGGATATTTTATTTATTTAATTTTCCATAACAGGTAGGGACTTCAGAGAAATTAGAAAGAAGTCGATTCAGTGAAGAAATTAAAGGAAATGAAATTTTAAAAAAAGGAAAGGAAATGTTGCCATAATGAGTCAAATTAATAGTCTAGCAATTAATTTAGGGCATATGGTAAAATATGATTGTATTTCTGCGTTGAAGTTTGTTTCTTTTGTGATACTGTTGTAGTGCCTGCTTCTTTTTCCATTTATGCTATATAATGCAGTCACTTTTAAACTTATTTTAAGTCCTAGTTTACATTTTAAAACAAAGCTTCCAGGTTTACATTAAATTAATGTATTTAATATGCTATGAAGTTTTTTGTGTTGTATTTTTCAGCATAATAGGGATTCTATTTTCTGTATAGATCCCTAGCAACCAGCAAGGCAAAGCATATGTTAGATTACTTTTTGATGAGCTTGTGAACACTAGTAGATGTTAGTAAATAAATCAGTTAGTAAAAATATATTTTACAAGTGTTTAAATCATCACTGAAAAAGGCTAAAAACCATGTTAAAATTATTTCAAGGACTAAATTCTGTACTGGTTCTAAGTTGGTTTTTTTTTTTTCATATTTAGATTTCAGAAAGTGCTGCCAAATGACATCTATAGATCAGGACCAAAAGTCACCTTCTTTCTACTCCATGAACTAACTCTTTAAATACAATGTTCTTGTTCATTAGAAGGCATATTTTTCCATGGTTTAGTTTTATTTAAAGATCTTCTACTAAATTCTAGTCCCTTCTTATAGGTATTGTCTAATCTTTTCCCAGAGAGTATCTCAGCTGCTTAGAGAGACTGGGGAGAGGTAGGAGGGGGGCAAGGTGGAGAAGAGCCACAGAGACTGCATACTGTTCCTGATGTAATAGAGGAGAAATTTAATTAAAATACACCTGTTGTATGTAGTCTGCCAGAATTTAGTTATATGAAGTGGCAGATTCTTATGGATGGGAATGGCTATTCTCCTTATTTTTAACTAGGTAAAGCATAATAATTCAAACCTGTCCATTGTCCTTTAAAGTTCAGAGCCTCACCATTTGTCACAGCCAAGCTTAGTAAAGGTGCTGTGTCACAGCACACAGCACTGAGGGAGCTTCATTCAGACCCTCTGTTTTCAGGAGGTTCTCAGTTCTTAAAGTACAGCCAGGCTAAACTAATGTCCATGTCTTGCCACAGGATGAATGAAAAGGTTCTTTAACTATTCTCAATATGTCATCATGGACTTCCAGGAAAGAAATCCAAAGATTCATTATTTGACTTTTCCCTTCATAATACCACACACTTTTCTTACTTGTCTATTCTATTCTCTGGAGGTCTGATGTCTCTGTTTTTTAGGTCAAGCAACACAATATGAATATCGCTTTTAACCCTTTTGGTGTTAAAGGCTACCCTTGGCTAAATTCAGTGCAGCAGTGCTAATCAATGCATGTGATAAACTCCGGTTTCGCAGATATGACAGATGCTGAGTTAAAAACTTCTAAACCACAAAGGGCTGGACAACGACTGGATAGGACTTTCGAGCATTGTTCACAATCTTCTCCTTCATCAGTGATTTTCCTACCCAAATCCTATTGAAATCAAAACCAGGAATGAAAATCCTTGGAGTCTGATCCCTTGCCAGGTTATTTTTCCCTAGTATCTCAGGAGACTAGAAAAAGAAAGTGATGTGTAATAGAAGGGGGCAGGAAAGGAGATACCAAAACCCCTACTTAGTATCTTGGTAAATGGTGTTACTTTACATATAAATTTAACTGGAATAATGCAGAATATGCTAATATATTTAACATACAGTTGAATAAGCACCCCTTCAACAGTTTATATACATTTGAAAGTAAAACCAGTGATTTAAATAGCAAACGTTTATACGTGGAACAAACTACAGAAGAGAAAAATGCAATTTAGTAATGGTAATGCATTAGTAAGTATAAATGAATTCTCAGGTCATTACATAAACAATGTTAATGAGTTAGTGTGCATCTTGCTGTGATACTGGCCTTAGGTGGAGTCCAAATATCTTCTGGATTAACATATCAACTGTAAACTGCCCAGTATGCACATCTAGAAAAACTTCAAGCAATGATAAGTAATGGCTACTTTGCTCAACCTCTTCTTAATGCCTGCTGGAGAAAAGTATAGTAAGAAAGTAACTTGTCCTCACCTCCCCCATGTCTTGGTCTTTAAAAGAAATATGTACTTAATAAAAGTAGTTTTTTAAAAAAATATCTTTCAGATTAAAACAATAATGAGGTTTTCATATGGTTATGTTATCATATGATTTTCATAAGGTTCAAGTGCCACATTCTCACCCATCCACACCTCCAAAACCCCACATCCTAGGTTGTAACTTCCCTGTACAGTGACACAAAGAGAAGGTGCTTGTTTTCTTGTCTAGAATATATCTGTAGTATTTTCCATCACACTGGAGTCTCCTTTAGGTGATAGTTTACCCATTGCAGGCATCTAAACCCCACTGGCATGTGCCAAATTCTTTTATTAATCAATTTTCCTTTGCTTAGTAATCCATGACTATTCACCACATTAGACTCATTGGAGTCACCAACCAGTGTGACCCAAGGGCTAGATCTTGTCATTAAAGCAACTAACAGTGCCACTCGATAACTAATATATTTAAAATTAAATTTACTTCTTGATTTAAGATGTTCTGATAATCTCAGGCTAATCTGGTCTCTAAAGATCCTTCAGTGAGATGAATAGATAATAATGTAATGAAGTTGAAATGGAATAATACACTTCTCATTAAATCTTGATACACGTTCAGTTGTCTAGAAAAAAATCCTTTCAAAACCGTATTATTTAGTGACTCATGCTTTTTCTGCATTATCTTAACACAGAGTATTCCTTAACTGGTTTTAACTTTTGTTCAGTTATTTCTCTACAGGCAAAAATCTGCCAGCTTCAGGATAGGTACCCAATGAAATCTGACAGCAATCCTCATATGATGTAAAAACCAATGCCCTCATCGCTTTTAAAGACAAGGTAAATCCCAAGCTTGGAAACCAAAATGCAATGCAAGAGGGGGTTCTAATCCATGCCCAAAGGTCAGCTAGGGTCCCCACTTCACAGAGTAGTCCCAGGAAGACCAATGGGAGACATGAGGCTCTGTGGAGGGGTTTAAATTCTTTTATTGGCTGTGGAAGGGTCTAGCAGTCAAGGATTGTTAGGAATGTAAGAAAACCCAGCCTTTTGTTTTGTTTTCCTGTTTCCTCTCCTTTAATCTCCAGAAAACAAACAAACAAAACCAAGCAAAAAGCTGGGCTAGCTACTTTGCCAGCGCTGTCCTGCACAGCAGAGGGTCTCCAGAGGAAATACAGCATTGTGGATTTATTGGGACGGATGTGATCAAGGGCTACAGCATCTCTCTAGTAATAATAGTTGCAGCGCACGCATTCTGAGTATGCAGGTGTGGCACCGAAGCTTTATGTTTGATTGCAGTAATCTCTAACCAGACAGCATTGTTACAAAGCTCTAGAAAACTGAAAAATAAGGCTTTCGTATACCTATCATTAAAAACCCTTGTTTTGTTAGGACCATTAGGTTAGTCTTGACGAAGCTTTGTTAGTTATTCATCGCAGTGGTGTTAGACAAGTTTATGCTAGTTTAGGACCTGCCTCAGCAGAATAGGTTTCTAGATTTCTTAGCATGATTTAGCTTCCAGATTATACCAGGTAGGCAATCAACTTTTTTTTTTTCAGAGAATGCTTTCTGTATATATATTATATGGCTTGGGGAGTGAGTAAAAGGCCTCTGCAATTCTGTGATTCTGTAACGAAAGGACAAGTACCAGATACAGAAAACATGGATATTTCTTCATACCATAATTACCTGATTTTACCAGTCTGTACTGGTAAAAATTGGCACCATAAAACTTCTTCCAATATTAGCTGGTTGTAGATACCTCCTTCTTTTTTACAGATGCAAGAAAAAAGGCTCCTAACAAAGTGTATTAATATAAATAAGAATTGCTAGAATCCTTGCCTTGCCTTGATCACACGTAAATGTTCTCAATCAGCTCCAAAGAACTGTGTATGAAATAAAAGAAGCAGAAGCAACTACTTGTCCTCAAAGTCTTGAAAAGCTCTGGCTGGATATTTAATAATGCTTCTCCACATGACACTGAAATTTCACTCGGAGAGGAAAAAAGACCATATAAAGTTTAAAGTCTGTGCTGGTTTTGGCTGGGATAGAGTTAATTTTCTTCACAGTAGCTAGTATGGGGCTATGTTTTAGATTTGTGCTAGAAACAGTGTTGATAACACAGGGATGTTTTCGTTACTGCTAAGCAGGGCTTACAGAGCATCAAAGCCTTTTCTGCTTCTCATACCACTCCACCAGCGAGGAGGCTGCGGGTCCACAGGAGGTTGGGAATTCCATACCATATGACATCACGCTCAGTATATAAGCTGGGGGAAGAAGAAGGAAGGGGGGACATTCAGAGTGATTGCGTTTGTCTTCCCAAGTAACCCAGATTACACATGATGGAGCCCTGCTTCCCTGGAGATGGCTGAACACCTGCCTGCCCATGGGAAGCAGTGAATGAATTCCTTGTTTTGCTTTGCTTGTGCATGTGGCTTTTGCTTTCATTATTAAACTGTCTTTATCTCAACCCATGAGTTTTCTCACTTTTTCTCTTCCAATTCTCTCTCCCATCCCACTAGGGGACAGTGAGCAGGTGGCTGTGTGGGGCTTAGTTGCCATCTGGGGTTAAACCATGACAGTGTGAAAAACCTAACTATGCACTTTAGGATTATGACAGGAAGATATTACACCAGTTGCTGACATGTAAGGGGCATGCATGCTGATTATTGACCCCCCTTTTCCATTGAAGCAGGGACTAGGGCCAGTCCTGTAACCCCTTGTGTTACAAAGACCCCTAAATGTGAGGCTATGGGCAGCTCTAGAAGTCTGCCGCTTTTGTTCTCCTGTGTTCACTGCAATTTGAAAATGTCATTGGAAGCCTTCTTATGAAGAACACTTTGCTGGGAAAACAGCTAAGTTTCAGGACACAAAATAAAATGTTTGTTATTGGAAAAGTTTTGTGCAAGGTTTTGATCAATTCTTGATTTCCTTAACAGAAATCAGACCTTTGAATAATGCTAAGTAAATATTTTACAGCATATAGTAGTCATGCAAGGTCGAGAGATGCTAGCAAAGGATCTTTTCCAGTGAGTTGTAGGAGAGATGTGAGTTGAACCGTTCAACCATGAGTTGAAATTACCAGTCTGCTTCTCCAAGGGGTGATACTTCTTTGGCATTCCCTTTTTCCACATCCTTTTCAGAAACATTCCTATCAGATTTGCACATATATGGATGGTACACTCAGATAGCACCTCAGTCTTGCACATGATTATGTAGAACATATAAAACTGTTCTGATACACACACACAAAAAAGGTAAATAGAATGCTTACCATCCTGAGGATCAGGACTAAAGAGAGCACCCTGAAGGACATCAGAGTTCCTTTTGCATTGTAGGTCCTGATCTGAGTGGCAAATGTGGAGTTTTGTGTATCAGATACAGAAACTGCATTCAGAACATGGCCGCTGGTATCAATCATTCTGTGCAAGCAGCACTGTTATCAGGTTTTTAATAGAGGATGACAAGCTGAATGCTGTACATGAAAGTAAATCAGTTGTGCCAATTCAGATGAGCAAAACTCATAATGATGGAGAGGAGTGTCTCCGAACAAAGATTAAATAGAATTTGACCCAGAGTAACGGACAGAAGTGTAAAAATTTTAATAGATGATGCCATGTGAAAGGGTTTATTTAATTCATTACAATACTTATTATTCATGCTTTTAAATATTCAAAATAGTATCAATTTATAGCTTAATCTATGTCAATAAAAACAGAATTCTTAAACAGTTACTTTCTCTTTTCACAACAAAACCTTCATATGCTTTTATTATCAGTGATAGGAAATTTCATTTCCTGAGCCGGCCAGAAATCTCTGTTGAGTTTTCTACAGCTGTTAACTTGAAAAAATTCTTTCATTGCAGGAAGCTTCTTCTTCATGACTGAGATACTTTTTTGCCTGTCTTCACTTGTCTCCTGCAATTATAGTGATTTTTCTGATAGAAGATCTCTATGTTTGCTGGACATATTTGGTACAATGCTCTTACAGATTAGCTTTTGTAAAAGTGTATTTAAAATTTCAGTTTCCACAGAAAATAAATCCAGAGCTCCTATCTATGCAGTTTATTAAAATACTCTCCCTTCTCCCCTTCATCCAGAAAAAGAGATTTTGACCAAGTTTTTCAGATTTTTGTTGTTATATTCCAGGGCCTATATTTGCAAAATACAAGTTATTCATAGAATCATAGAATGCCAGGTTGGAAGGGACCTCAAGGATCATCTGGTCCAAACTTTCTTGGCAGAACCACGGTCTGGATAAGATGGCCCAGCACCCTGTCCAGACAAATCTTAAAAGTGTCCAGTGTTGGGGAATCCACCTCTCTCTGGGGAGATTGTCCCCCACACCACACAGACCACTTGTCTAGACCATAACGCATCAGTTTCTCCAGGGGGAAGCTGTGGGAAACCATATCAAAAGCCTTGGAGAAATCCAGGTAGACAATGTCCACTGCTTGCCCCACATCAGCTAAGCAGGTTACTTTGTCACAGAAGGTGATCAAGTTTGTCAAGCATGATCTGCCCTTGGTGAATCTGTGCTGGCTTTTCCTAATCACTTGCTTCTTTTGACTTGTGATAGGCCCCGGGTGATACTTCTTTGGCATTCCCTTTTTCCACATCCTTTTCAGAAACATTCCTATCAGATTTGCACATATATGGATGGTACACTCAGATAGCACCTCAGTCTTGCACATGATTATGTAGAACATATAAAACTGTTCTGATACACACACACAAAAAAGGTAAATAGAATGCTTACCATCCTGAGGATCAGGACTAAAGAGAGCACCCTGAAGGACATCAGAGTTCCTTTTGCATTGTAGGTCCTGATCTGAGTGGCAAATGTGGAGTTTTGTGTATCAGATACAGAAACTGCATTCAGAACATGGCCGCTGGTATCAATCATTCTGTGCAAGCAGCACTGTTATCAGGTTTTTAATAGAGGATGACAAGCTGAATGCTGTACATGAAAGTAAATCAGTTGTGCCAATTCAGATGAGCAAAACTCATAATGATGGAGAGGAGTGTCTCCGAACAAAGATTAAATAGAATTTGACCCAGAGTAACGGACAGAAGTGTAAAAATTTTAATAGATGATGCCATGTGAAAGGGTTTATTTAATTCATTACAATACTTATTATTCATGCTTTTAAATATTCAAAATAGTATCAATTTATAGCTTAATCTATGTCAATAAAAACAGAATTCTTAAACAGTTACTTTCTCTTTTCACAACAAAACCTTCATATGCTTTTATTATCAGTGATAGGAAATTTCATTTCCTGAGCCGGCCAGAAATCTCTGTTGAGTTTTCTACAGCTGTTAACTTGAAAAAATTCTTTCATTGCAGGAAGCTTCTTCTTCATGACTGAGATACTTTTTTGCCTGTCTTCACTTGTCTCCTGCAATTATAGTGATTTTTCTGATAGAAGATCTCTATGTTTGCTGGACATATTTGGTACAATGCTCTTACAGATTAGCTTTTGTAAAAGTGTATTTAAAATTTCAGTTTCCACAGAAAATAAATCCAGAGCTCCTATCTATGCAGTTTATTAAAATACTCTCCCTTCTCCCCTTCATCCAGAAAAAGAGATTTTGACCAAGTTTTTCAGATTTTTGTTGTTATATTCCAGGGCCTATATTTGCAAAATACAAGTTATTCATAGAATCATAGAATGCCAGGTTGGAAGGGACCTCAAGGATCATCTGGTCCAAACTTTCTTGGCAGAACCACGGTCTGGATAAGATGGCCCAGCACCCTGTCCAGACAAATCTTAAAAGTGTCCAGTGTTGGGGAATCCACCTCTCTCTGGGGAGATTGTCCCCCACACCACACAGACCACTTGTCTAGACCATAACGCATCAGTTTCTCCAGGGGGAAGCTGTGGGAAACCATATCAAAAGCCTTGGAGAAATCCAGGTAGACAATGTCCACTGCTTGCCCCACATCAGCTAAGCAGGTTACTTTGTCACAGAAGGTGATCAAGTTTGTCAAGCATGATCTGCCCTTGGTGAATCTGTGCTGGCTTTTCCTAATCACTTGCTTCTTTTGACTTGTGATAGGCCCCAGGAGGATTCATTCCATAACTTTCTCAGGGACTTAAGTAAAACTGATGGGCCTACCCTGTATATTAAAAAAATCTAATAAAAATGCCTCCCCTTTGTTGATATATTCATACTTCTCCTTAAGATCTGTACATTTCTAATGCCTTAAAGAATGTGATGAGAGAGCAATCACTTGAAATATATTATTTTTTCTGCTATACAGGAAAGCATTCAAACATAAGACTGATGCAAGCTAGAGAAGAGTTTGGGAAAAGTAGTAATAAACTACTAGTTAGGCTAATGGAAATTATTTTTTCCTTGAAAAAAAGGAAAACCAACATGCAAACATTTTCTCAGAGTAATAATTCCTTGTGTGCTCTCTTCTAGGGAAACCATATATGTATATTCTCTCTTACTCAGACCAGACTTAGTCACTGAAGACTACAGCTTAAGGACAGTTAAAATCAACATAAGTTTTGAAATTGAACATTTGGTACTTAGACTGAAAACATAAGGCAGACTGGAAATAACTAACATTATTTTAACTACCAGGATAATCAACATTTCTGGGTCCTTCTTACCTATTTAATCTTAAATGGTGTTTTGTAGAGAGGAATAGTTTGATGGAGAGCGTGCATCTATTACTTCATATAGTCATATCTGGAGTTTCAGATGCTCTTCATTTTAGCCTCCTCAAAGGATGAGATAATCAGTCTGAGACCTCTGTATTCTAATTTGAGTTCATTTACTAGTTGAATACTAAATAAAATGTTATTGCTAACCATGCTTTTAAAAAATTCCAGCCACTTTACCAAGAGACTTACCCATTTTTATGGTTATTGGTCAAGCATATCCTGAGAAATCTTATTGGGTTTAACCTCAAGAGACAAAAGAAGACAATACCTGTTTTCAGAACCTTATAAGAACTGGATATGAACTTGGTTCCAAATACCTGAGCATCCATAAACTGAGGTTCCAGCACAATCTTGGATAGTTAAAGGGTTTTACTGTATCAAAAACTGAGCGAGAGTCCAAGGTTGACAATAATTAAAGTTTTTGAAGATCCAAAATAATAATAATAATTTCACATATACCCAATTCTCAGAAAGCTCCCTTGAAAAAATACAGTTGTATCAATTCCAGATCTGTATGATGGGGATGGGCTGGCAGGTTTCTCATCAGAGACATACTGTAAAGTGTTCAGATTCTACAAACATGATGGATGAAATACTTCAATTCAATGAGGGTTTGTAGAAACCCAAGGAAAGAAAAATACATAGGATGTTCCATTTCTTCTTTTTCCATGTCTGGACTAGACTCTTGTTCTACTGACAAGAGTCAGTAAGAAATAGGCCATTTTATTAAACTGCTTTGGACCAGACATTCCCTGAGGTAGTCAGTTTTAATATACCAATAGCTATAATATAGATCAATAACTTTGGGACAGCCACTCTCAGAATTATAGTCATTACATATGTTAAGCAACACTCCCTTACAGATGATGAATAGCAGACAAACAAGAAGCTAATAAAATGACTGCCCTCCTTAAATAAAAAAGAAGCCCAACTGTGATCCCATTAGAAAATAAAGAGATTAAGGAAAAGGTAATTAATGTAGGTACAGCAGCAAATAGATCTAAGTAAGTCTTTTGAAAGAGATCTTTCTATTGTTTTTATGTAGAGGAGGGGCAAGGCAAAGACCAATGTAGATGACAGGAAGAAGAATTTGCTGAATTTCCTGCCCGACCACAGCAATAGCACCATCATTACCTTTCAGTCATTTTGCACAGTTGTCTGAAAATGTGATTACCACCTATAGCTATAGACATACCATAACTTCTTTTGTTGTGGTCCTTCCACCCAGGGATCACTCACAAACCTTAAATAACAGGGCCAATCTTTTGACTTTCTTTGTAGAAATACAGTAACATCACAGCATTTAGACATTTTTCAAATTATTTCAATGTTGGTTTTCCCCTCAGGTTTTTGTACT
This sequence comes from Egretta garzetta, assembly GCF_000687185.1. Classification (NCBI taxonomy): domain Eukaryota; kingdom Metazoa; phylum Chordata; class Aves; order Pelecaniformes; family Ardeidae; genus Egretta; species Egretta garzetta. The sequence continues at coordinate 6,070,367 of NW_009260268.1, read as the reverse complement.
GCTCTTACATTTGTATGAAGTAATCTAAGGCGCCTCTTTGTCTCTTGAGACACTGTAAATCTCAGTTCCTTGGTTCTTGTTTTCATACTTTGTATGTTTCAAGTTACCTTCTAAGGTAAGAAATCTGAAGGTAATTTAAGAGAATGTATTTCATGACTCTGTGTTCACTGGTGTAATTTGTGGTCCCCTCAAAATGTTGCTTTATGCAAAAATGTAACACACTTTATATGTAAAGACAGTAATTCATTGGTATAGATGAAATCATAATAGCTTAATCCAGGAACCATGACTAGTCCAGATCTGATTATACAGAAAAAGAAAGAAAAAGAAAATAAGAAATTAATATCTATAATGAAAGAGTACCATTAATAGTAATACAGCTAAATTTGTTGTACACACACTTTCTAGTATATAACACTTTTCTCTGTGTAATGCTTACCTTTCCACTGCTCCTCAGGGTCCTAAGGCTGACATCTTCATCTTGTGTGCCTGCATGTGTGTGTGTAGCAGAAAGTTTGCATCATCTGGAGTCCTTTGCTAGGAGGAATATGTTGTTGATAGCTTCTTCTCCTTTACTTCAGGACCTGACTGGGGCTGTTATATATCTGCTAGCATAGTATTGCTCTTTCTTCATTGGTCTGCAACTTCACATTATGTCTGATTCTATGACTTCCATTTTCTGCTACATTTATTAAATACCATTCCTCTGATCTCTTTGTTCTCTTACCCCTAAAATCAGTTTGTCCATCTCCATGTTTGCATTACTTTAGCTGACCATCTCTTAGTTGTTTATAGCCACAGGGTCTGAAGTGCCAGACTATGCTGAAGGCAGCATAAGTTTTCTCAGGAAGATGAAGAGTCTTAAACAAGTGCTTTCTCCAGACCAAAGCATCTCTCACTCTACCTTATCCTTGCTAAGGCTGAACTCACAGAAATTATTGGCTTTTGCTGGAACAGCTCAGAAGTCCCACATGAAAATTTCAAACTAAAAAATCACCTTCCAATAAGGTTTAGTCAGAACTGTATTCTTCACCAGCAACTATCCCCACACAGCTCCTTTGATAGCTGTGTTTTAAGAGATTTCTAGTTTCTTCTCTGAAAGTCTGCCCTGCAAAAGCCCTTTCTAATACCCTCAATTTGTAGAACAGATTTCATATTTTTATTCCAACTAGGTATCTTGTCCCAATTTTCAATAAATGCAAACTACTTAAAGGTCCATGAAAACTGTTAATTCTGAAGGGCTGGCCAGCCTCACACCTCTTGACCCTAGGAGGGTCAAAATAAGCTGGGCACAGCAACACGTGAACAATTTTTTCACAATAATATCACGCTAACAGATAGAATGAATACTGTCAAAAACAGAGTAAAGGTTTATCATCAGCAAAAGAGATGGATACATACAGCTAGGGAATAGATCAACAATTCTGTAGTCAGTCCCTGCTGACATATAACTTCCTTTGACAAACCGTAGGAGCAAACATTGTTTGTTAGATGTAATAAATTTCTCATAGGGAAAGTCATGTTTTGACCATAATTGTTCAAGTGCCTATGATATACCTATTAAATGTAACTAGTGTCCCACTATTTCACACTAAAAAGCTGGGATTTCTATTATTGATGGCACAATAAAGCAACAGTGTTGATAAATAATATAGTGAATCCTGCCTGACAATTAAATCACAATAAAATTATTAGCATTTGTAAAATAATAAATAATAATAAAATCCATTTCTGGGCACTGAAAGAAGCCACATAATGTAGTAGTTAGATCACTGAATTATAAGAACATAAATATCGATGCTCATGCCTGTTTTCAGGTTAATTTTTTAACTTTTCTTTGGTTCTATATCTCTAGATTGTAGTATATGGCTAACATGAGAAACAAACATTAACATTTTTATGATGCTAGTATCTGTCTTCTGGTTGTGCCCTAAGCTGCACACTTTTGTTGCCTTTCTTAATAGAACCCAGAATCTTCTACCCCCAAATTAATAGAGTTCTCCTGATTGCCCTCTAGTTTGGTATTTACAATACTCTTCTGGAAAAGGAAGATGGACGGACTTTAATCTCTTTAAGTAAGGAATAAGCCTAAACCATCTCTCCTGTGACTTTGGAGAGTGATCTGGTTTTCAGACAGATATGGAAAATTGAATACCACTTTCAAGTCCTCCTCTTGTTACTTCTCAGAAGAAAAGGATGAGTGACCCAATCTTCTATAGGTGATCCAACATTTTGTAACACATTGTAAGCACGGGAGAGTCAATTCCAGAAAAATCCTTTCCTCTAACATTGCCTACCGATTGGCTGAGACCTATGTCAATCCCATTTTCACCGCTACTACAACTACTACTCAGTTATCTAGGAGACAATAGTTTAACTAGATTGTGTTGACTGTCTCATCTGTCATAGGTATTGTAACATTGAGTGCTGCCATTATTGCTAGTATATGAATATGGATTTTACAGCCTGCATTGTGGAGTAGAACAATTCAAAACATGTTTTCTCATTTTAATATGTTTCACTGAGAATAACTCATACAGCTCAGAAATATGTTAGTGTTATAGGTGATAAATTTTTCAATGTCATGCAAAAATTTGTTTTCATTATAGATTTTATATAAGTAATAATTTCAAGAGACTATTTTCCTCTGTTGAAGAAATGGAAAAAATTTTATTTCATATCTTACCAGGATGAATTCTGATTTCTATTCTGAAACATAAATAAATACATGACTTTTACTTTCTAAGCTGAGGTAGATCAGATATTCCAAAGATGTCAATTCTAGAAAAAAACATTTGATCTTCTCATGGATGTTTGTTATAGTCTATTAATTTACATCATCCTAAGCTTGTCATCTGATGTTCCTAATCAACACAAACTTCAGTTTTCACTTGAACTTTAATTGCCTAAAGCTATCTTTGTAAATAAAATTTAGTCCCATAAGTATGTAGTCACGATAATTGAATAAATCTTCAGTATCAAAGCACTGGAGGTAGAAAGTAATTCTGTAGTAACTTATCTCTCAGTTGTCATGTATCTTACCTTGAAACAATGGTTACTGGCCTCTATCAGGAGCCTGCTACCAGACTAAACATAATATAGAAATGGCACTCTATATTCTTACAGTGCAACATTTTTCTTTTATAGTTTGAAATAGATGGTGTCAGGTTTTCATTAACTTTCATATTTTTTTGTACTGAAAGCTAAGAATAGTTCAACCCATATGTTTTCCAGCACTGAAGTAAAGCAGCAAGAAAAACAGAAAGGGCTCTATCCTACAGTAAGCAGCTCCTCTAAAGACATCCTCCCATTTTTGGGTGTGGGGGGGTGGGGAGTGCGATTTACACCAGCTGTAGTTAAACTAAGAATTAAATAATAACCACTATGGGAGGACCTTGCCTCTCACATTCATTGAAGAGAGGGTGAAATAATCACTGCTTAGCAATGTATAGCTGTGGCGTTGAGGCCATATATATCAAGATGAGAGAGACATTGGTTCCAAATGAGATATTTGGATTTCATTGCACATGACAAATACTGCATATGGAACTTTCAATTCATTTTCTCCTTTAAAGATCAGTCTTGATTTAAAGCCTTGGACAGAAATTTTCCTTGTTCCCTTACATAAATAGTTTCGCTGAACTAGAAATAAGGAGATCAATATCTAACCTTATAGCCTGTGCTTTGTCACAAACTGTATTTTCAACTACTGTTAAGTTGCAGCTTTCTTTTAACTTACCACACTGAGAAAACTGGAAAATGGTATATAAAGGGAAGGAAAACTCTGCAATTTCTTGATTGCTTCCATAAAGATCGGTGTGGGCCATGAGATGAGTGTTTGCAAGACATTTCTAATTTTTAATCATATAGGACACTTCCTTTATTTCTGTCCTATTTGTGATATGACAGAGAAACCTGGCTTCTACTAATCCAGGATTCGAACTGACAGTATTTTCTTACGATGAAAAAGTAATGCATTTTCTTTTCAGATTTTGCAACTCAGCTCTACAGGAAATGAAGTCACATTCTCAAGTGAACAAACTGTTAGCACAACCGCCTTTTAAAAAGTATTAAATTTCCATTTATAAAACTTGGCAGAATTTTCACTTTTTAACTAAACATTTTGTTAAAACATTTTATGAATGTGTAAAATTTCCTCTGGGGGGTAAGTGAAGTTAAGTCATTTTTTCTGTAATAATAGATGCCATTATATAGAATACAGGGGAGAGAATAGAAGGGGGTTTGTAATAGTGAAAATAAAACAAAACGTACCTATTGTGCCATGAAACAAGGATATTTGGTGTCAGAGCCATTACAAGTCTGAGATCGTATTTGAAGCAAGTAGTTATTTTATTTTAATTAATGTTTCTGAGAAAAATTTCCAGGAAAAACAAATACGGAGCTTAGTGAATAAGGAAATTTTTGCTGAGTCTTCATGGATGAGTCCATTTTTTCCATTATAATTGATGATCGTTCTCCTTAAATAAAATTATATGTAATGATTAAAAAAAATACAAGATTTTGGGTTTTGTTTTTTTTTTCTGAACAACGGATCAGAATTCAGATTGACTTTAATGTAGCCTTTCTACTTGATCATCTGTGCTTGAGTTTGTTGGAGAGATTACATGTGTAGTCCAGACTGTAGTCCATACATCCAAACTCAACAACCAGCTACCATTTCTTTATATCTCCTGAAAATGCAGGAGTTTTGAGACTTCTAAATCCATTTGGGAACTCAAAATCTATTCAGAAGACCAGAAGCCATTCCCTTCCCAAAACCTATCCCCTCTGCAGTCTACCACAAGGAAACCATGAAACAATGCATTGTACAGCACCAAAAAATTGGTGTCAACCTCCACTTAGCCTTTCTGCCTTCCTGACTTTAGTATACCTTTGTGCTTATACAGTGCCTGGACTCCCTGCAAAAGCAGGCAACTATCACTCAACGTTGAGTTTGCACCTATTTATTGAAAGTTTACTTTTTTTAATGTTCGTTTTCCTTGTTCACTTTCTTAGCGTTTGTGGTGGATTGACTCTGGCTGGATGTCAGGTGCCCACCAAAGCTGCTCTATCACTCTGCTCCTCAACTGGACAAGGATGAGAAAATATAATGAAAAGCTTGGGGGTCGAGATAAGGACAGGGAGAGATCATTCACCAGTTACCCTTATAGGCAAAACAGACTTGACTCAGGGAAGTTTGCTTAATTTATTACCAATCAAATCAGAGTAGGGTAGTGAGAAATAAAACCAAATCTTAAAACAGTTTCCCCCAACCCCTCCCTTCTTCCCAGGCTCAGCTTTACTCCTGCTACCAAAACTTTGCAGCACAAGCCCAATACAGTGTTATATTTTTTCACTAAGAGCTCTCCTGGGATATGACCCTGACCAGTAGATGGCTGCAACACAACTCATGCTCCTTTCACAGTGAAAGCATTTCTATTGATCTATCCTTTCATTGAGGATGAGGAGCAGAAAACAAAACCCTCTCAAACATAACCACTACCATATCATGGCTTGTATGGTGCATGAGACACTCCCTCAACAGTATCTGCAGCTGCTTTCCTTCAGCAGGGAGGATTGCTATTGACAGAGCTCCTGCAGTTTTGTGGCTTCTCTCTCTGTTACCGTGGACAGTTATTAAGCAAGACTTAGCTCCAGAGAAGGTGTGCTGCATGTTGGAATCAAGCTGCAGAGATAGAACAGCATGGAGAGAGGTTACATGCTGAACTCCATAACTTCTCTACAAGCCCTAGTGAGCCAGGCCATTGGATTATTCCTTCTGCTCACCCACAGTGGCTCTTCTCACAGAAAACAAATTAATTTCTTCTTAAATACAAGTCCTTAGGGATAATATGGGTACAAGCCAAGCACTGACAATCTTGTTTAGTTTTGTTTTGTTTTTCTCATATAAATTCTGAATTTCATTCTGAAATTCTGCTTTTGTGGCAAATTCAATAGAACACTTTGAGTAATATGAGTTTGGTTGAAAACTTGATTGAAAAGGCTTCTTAAAGTGTCAACCTCTTTTTAAAAGTGTTACAGAAGTAGGAAAGTAGGTATGCTAGAAAAATGAAAAAGGTATGTAGTATTGAACTGCAGGGAGGGAATTATACTGTAAAATAGAGTCAGGTAAATGGAAAATTTAAATGAATTCCTCTCTAATATTATATGACTGGAAGAACACCTCACATAATGAATTAAATTGGAACCATCTCGATGATATTGTTAATAATATCTGTGGTGAAGGTTATATGGTATGTATAAACAACAGATAACACACATTAATGAGTTTTAAAAGTTGTTACATGTTACAGTGTAGCCTAGCTGCTCTTCTTTGAACCTCTTCCACATTAACTCAATCCTTCTTGTGTATGAACGTCAGAACATAATTTTTATTTAGGTAACATAAACATTACTTAATATTAAGACTGATAAATTTTTAAGGTTTGTATTTGCTGGCTGTTTTCACATAGATTAAGTTCAAAATACAATTACTTTGTAACAGTACATTTTTTTCTAAATAAATAGAAAAAAAATTATTTTAGTTGCAAATTGTTTATCCAATTGGTCACAAATAATTTTCATTTCTTGAAACTGCTGAATAAATTTACTTTTTTTCCCATTCTACTAGCAAGAAATCAGAAAAGCTTATTAAGGTATTTAGCACTGGAAATTTTATTAAAATGAACAAGATCATCATGGATTTTACAATGCAAGTTCATATGTTTATTACTTCATTTAATTTCATAGCAAGTTAGGTCATCTTTTGAATTTCTTTTTCCATTTTTCCTATGTAAAAGAATATATGGAACTGTGTGAATATCTCACCTGTACATTCAGAATTTTTTATATTCTATTAATGAAGGAATTCTGGGCAGTTGTTTGTTTTGCCTTTGTATTTTAGTATACTGCATTTCCATTTGGCTGCTATCTACCATATAGTGAATCCAATATCTTTTTTTGCACATTACAATGGTTTAAACTGCATATATAAAAATTATCAGATGAAAGCTCCTAATTCCTTTTCACTCTTTTTAATCTTCCTACCCAAACGACAGTTTGTTTTCTTTCTCACTTTTTTCCCTAGTACTTTAAAACTGCTTGCTTCTGGTCTTGCTTTCATTCTCATTCACTGCCATTGGTTTTTGTTCTCTTCTGATTCTACCTTTGTCGTCTTCCTTTTCAGGTTTCTCCATGTTCCAGTCTGTGAGTGACTCACTGTAACTTTGTCCCTGGAAGAAACATTGTAAGGAGGATTGTGAAAAACAAGTTGTCAGTCTTTGTAATGACCTAGTTGCTTTCCTCTTTTCTGTTGAAAAGGTATAAAAGGGTGCTTTATTGGGTTGGGTAACTTGGCTTAAGCAGTCTATTTAGCAGACAAATGAGGGGGGTTCTTATTTTCCCCTGCATTTTGTTGAGGATAGTTTTCTGAAGAAGTTCTGAGCTCAAGTTTGTTTTATTAAAAAGTACTACAGTCTGTGCTTAGGGAGAATGTAAGTACAATTATGCTAGATCAGTGCCATTTCTAGTTCATGTTCCATTACAATATCAGTCCCTGTTTAAAGCGCATTCACCATGTCTTTCCACTTTTATTTGTATTTTGTTCCTTTATACTATTGTCTGGTAGCCCATAGCTTTTTTTTTTTTTTTTTTTTTTTTTTTTTGAGGCATGTGATCATTCATTGGTATGTGGCTATTGCATGCGTGCAAGACTGTTGAAATAATAAACATCTCGAGATGTTATTGATTGTACAGATAACTGCCTACATTAAAGTGATTTTCTTTGAAAACTGAGCTTCTCAGTAACTGAGATAATTTAGAAATGCTATTAAGGCAGAGGGAGACTAAATAAAAACTTCAGGTAATACACAGGTGTTTTTTGCTTTGTAAGATTTCATGCACTTGTAACATAGATGAGCGGGAATGCTTTATATTGTTTACTATGATCCTCAGAGTAGTGTATGACACTGTTATAATACAGAAAGCAGCTATTTCCCTCTAAAATTAGAGTATAAACATAGGAATGAAGAATTTTCCAGTATCTTTGTCCCTAACCTTTATATAGCACATTGGTTTGGATTAGAAGGAACATTCTCTGCCATAAGTAACATTTACCAGAAGCTACTAAAACCTCATACACCTATACAAAAAAAAAAAAAACCTCTAATGGAAAAAATATGTTGGCTGTAGCTTTCCAGAAGCACAAGTGATTATTTGTGCTGTGGCTTGGGTCCTCTGTTAGAAATATATTAAACAGGCCCCATCCCCAGAAAATTTGGATTTCTAACAAATTTTAAAGCTAAACATTCATACTCCAAGTCCTTAGTGACTTCTGAAAATTTAAAACTTAGGAAACTATAACTATATTCATTGTAGAAAAGTGCCTTTCCTTTTTTTTTCTGAATATGCAGGAATTAGTTTATGGATATCAACTTAGAATGTTTGTAGAGAAGTAATATTAATACCATTGTTTGAAAAGCAGGATTTGCCTAAAAAAAGAGATCTATCCAACCTGTTCTTTCCAGAAATCCTGCTGGAAAACAGCTGATATAAAATCTTAAAATACTAGGAAAAATCTCCTTCAGGTCCCCATTTATGTTTATTGGGTGAAAGCCAGCCCTAAAGGCAATGGAGCTATTATTCCAGAACTGGATTTGGCCCAGATGTCTGTCCTGTTTACATATGTGAAAGCTCATTAAACTTATGGTGCTTGCAATGATATAAATGGAGGCCAAAATATTGTTCTTTTTGTGGAACTTGAACTTCATGTAAAAGTTGGCTATTGTATTAATGTAAGGATATATCCTGTTCAGACAAGACTTATACTGGGTCTATGTTAGTACATCTGAGCAGGAAATCCTATAACTGCTTAACATCTTTAATAATGTTCTACATTTACAGCTGAGTGGATTCATGCACAGGCATAATGATTGGATTAAAATCACAAACATGTCAGAATTGTACTCCTCTCTTATAGTGCATGAGACATATAGAAAGAATTTAGAGGGAAATGGCAGGATGATGAAAAAAGACGATGTTAGCAACACCTTTAATTTTAGCTTACTTGAGAAAATAAGGTTGCAAGAATGACAGTCATGTAGAATGAGTTTATGTTCATTAAGAGAGGTGAGGGTCAGAGCTTAGGCAGGAATCTGGCATGAATGTGGCAGTGCAGACCACAGTAAAAATTCAGATGCTGGAGCTGCTTGTTTGCAGAACAGTCAAAGTGCTGGACTATTGCTTAAAGCAGAAATCATGTTGCTGACATTCTGTTTTAGAAATTATAATGGAAACTGCATAATTACAATAACACAAATAGAAAAGCAAAACGGTTGTTTTTACCACTTCTATGTATTGATATATAATAGGGGGAAAATCCAGAACGTCTTTGTTCAATCTACACTCATTGTATAAACTTTCATTATGCATGAAATAAAAATATATTACTGCTGCCTGCACAGAGTCTACCTAGGATCTATTTTATTTGAGCAGGTTAGACTTAAGTGCCACTTGATAATGAAAACATCTTGAATCTTGCTTATATGATACAGGACCAGGCAGGCTATAAAGTCTGAATATTAAGCGTGAATAGAATGTCATCTTTTTTTCCTACCTTTACGAATACAACCTTGAGAAAGATGACAGGTATCTGTGGTGAAATTCCTTTTGGTGGGAAGTGTTTCTCTGCTGTGGTATGCTTTTACGGTAAATGGACTTTTGCAAAAACCCTTTCATGACATGTTGGAAGTAAATCCCTGCTTTGTTCCTGGAGCTGGAACTGGCAAGAGGTAGATTGCTGTGGCAGAAGTCCCTAAAAGGACACATCTTCCTATAATGTAGACAAGACTGATGACCTCTGCTGACTTGCTGGTGGTAGCATCTGCTCTCCCATCAGGGGCTCCTCATTACCTGTCCCTGCACAGACCAGTAATGATTTTCGGAGGAAAGGAAGCTGAGGACAAAAGTAATCTCCCTGAAATGAAGCCGTTAAGACTAGATAGGAGTAATAACAGTAGATTTCAAGGAGATTAGAAAGACAAAACTAATTTATAAATGAGCTGATTTTCACTGGAAGTGATATTAGTAGAGAACATACCTCAGGTTCTTTTAATCTGGAACTGATGTTTTGCCTTTCTTCTCTTCCTCTCTTTCCTTCAGAAATATTCTTTAGGGCAAGAAAATACTTTGGCTTGGGGAAAGTTCAAACATTGTTGAGTGCTGTAAATAATCATGTTCATGTTGCTTGGGAATCGGTTCAAGTCTAATTCTTGTCTGACAAAATGCTGCAGTGCCTCATGGGCACCCTGGCTTCATCATCTCATACTCCTGTTCTCTGCCATGGCTTCACTACAGAAACCAGCAAGCAGCACAGAAGCTCTGGCAGATGCAGATAATGTGAGCCGTGCTAAGTTTCAATTTTGCCTTCAATACTTTTCTGCTACCAAATTACTTTCCAGAGCAATATTCAACTAACACGTCTGTTTCATATGGTAGTTTTCTGAACAGTGAGAGACTTGAACACATTTGCAAATGTTTTGTTGAGTCAGAGCAACATCCATATCTTCTAAGAGCACTCTGAGAATACTTTGTTATAATTTAAATTTTTATATATAGTAGTATTTTCACAAAAATCTTGGAAGACTGTCATTTGTGGCATTTTCCTCGTTGAAACTACTTCTGTAGATTGCTACTCACTCTACAACTATACTGTGAAAATATTCTCTTCTACTAAGTAAATCTACTGCAAGTGTTGAAATTCCAGTCCTTTGTGGAAAAAAAAATGCATCTGGCAATAGTGGTTATTTGTTATTTTCAAAGAATTATATTTGAGTCATTAACTTACATATGGTTCCTAACATTTTTTATTGGTTTTATTGATCTTTAATAATAAGATTACCTAATAGGTGTTTAGATGGCAGGCTAATGCTCTGGTCTCTGAGTATGTACAGTAGCATAGGTGCAAGTACAACTTGGTAAAATAAAGCACTGCTTACTTTTTAGCTTTTCACTTCTAATGGGATAGAAAGCAGCTGAAATCCTGAGTAATGTATTCAAATTTGCTTAAAATTTGAAGAATCTGTTATTAAATTGGATATTCAGGTTTTCATTTCATTAGAGAGTGCCATTCTTTCTCTCCTTCAAATCAGTGTTAGGTTTTCTTCTAGCTTAAGAAAACCTGGTCCGTACATGTTGTATTTTATAGTTGGCATCCATTAAATCTACCATGTTTTTAGAATGCCTTAAGTATATTTGAATCATTAAAGGTTAAATACATGACTCATTGAAATGGATAGCAAGAATTACATCGAATTCAATGGGCCTTTGACCAGATTTTTTGTATTGCTACATGAAATGAAACTTGGTTTCTGTCCAGATTTTTCAACAGAAAACAAAGTATAAAAATGTTTTATTAATTTCGTCACATAACCTGCATATTTTCTATTCTGTTCCTCAGTCTGTTATTTATTTCTACATTTGTGTCAATTTAGTTTAATTTTTATACATTGATTTGTAGTCCAAAGGAATTTTTTAAAAAAATCCTAATGAGGGACTTACTTTGTGTTCCATTTCTTCATCCATATTCCTCATCTTCTTTTCCTTTTTCCTTTGTTGATCTCCTTTCATTTTATTTCTTTTTCAAGCCACACCTGACCCTGAATTAAGAGAGCAGGTATGGATTATGTACAAACTTAGACACTATTTTGACAGTCATTCAACACAGAGTTTAAAATTATGCATCTGATTTTTTGTTCCTTCCTCTGTTTTAAGTATTAAAATCACTAATGAAAAAGGGGATTAAAGGCAATGAATCATATAAACATTTTTATACTGTGATATATTTCTCCCAGTAATAGGTATAAAATCTGATTCTGGTGGACTTTTGTGTGAAACCTCAGTTCGTATCAGAAAATATATTGCTTGTTTGATTTATTTTAGAAAAGACAAAGAACACCTTTCCCCCTGTTCTTTTCTTATGAAGCAAGCAAACACTGATGTTAGAATATTTTTATTTAAAGTTCTTGAAATGGTATGGTGTTGTGGTTTAACCTGGCAGGCAGTTAAACATCACACAACCATTAGCTGTAAAAAGCTATCAAGTATGATACGGTGTACTGACAAATAAAATGGTTTGCAGAAGATACATGGTGTAGAGGGTATTACTACTGCTCTATCATAAATCTGTTGGTTGATATCACAGAATCACAGAATGGCAAGGGTTGGAAAGGACCTCGGGAGATCATCTAGTCCAACCCTCCTGCTAAAGCAGGTTCACCCAGAGCAGGTTGCACAGGACATCATCCAGGCAGGCTTTGAGTATCTCCAGAGAAGGAGACCCCACAACCCCCCTGGGCAGCCTGCTCCAGTGCTCTGTCACCCTCAAAGTAAAGAAGCTTTTCCTCATATTCAACTGAAACCTCTTATGTTTCAGTTTGTGCCCATTGCCCCTTGTCCTGTCACTGAACACCACTGAGAAGAGTCTGACTGTCCTCGTGACATCCACCCTTAAGATATTCGTAAATTTTTATGCTAATATGCTAATAGACCAAATTTCTTGGCAGTTTTGTAGTCCTGAAGATAGCTGTACACTGTGTTTACACTAAAATGTTATAATTTTTGGTGACTTTACATTAAAATAAAGAAGCTATTAGCTAAGATTTCATGATGTAAAATGAGCAGTACAATCCATATTTTTTTTTCAGAAGTAGTACAATTATGAGTTTGCTGTTAATAGTTTGTGGGTTGTGAACAGATTTTAAAAATGCCTTCCATTATTTCTAAATGCACTTAGTGATTCTTTCCACCATATGAGTTAGGACGTTACTGCGATAGTGTTTTATTATTTTAAGGGGAAATCTTGGTTTGTAGCTATTTTTAAAGTCAATAAACAAGTTAAGGAAGAGCCATAAAACAGTAGAACACTTTATTGTGGAGATTTGTTTACATTAAAGTTTGATCACTTCCATCAAAGGCAAGTGAAAAGGTGCAGATGAAGAAAGGATGAGTTAGGTCATTCCCAGAGCAAATATATTTTCTGACTACATACTGCTAGAATTATACTTCTGTGTCTTTATATTTCCCACTTCATTCGTCAGAACTTTATTAGAACTATCTTGTGATATTTCAAGCACAGCAAAACTCTCCAAAACATATGAAATCTTACAGAAGGGCTTTCTAACATAAGACACTGAACGGCTGAGATTGTTATTTAGGTAACTGGAGAGGAGGTGTGGTATGCTGATACTGTTCTGGTTGCCAGGAGAACCCCACTAAAGGGATCTGTGCTTCCAAATTTGTTATTGATTACTTGGGTAGTTTTGGGCAAATCATTTCATCAGGTGGGGAGCTACCATTTTCTCTTCCTCATTCCTGCCACTTTATTTCCAGGTATTTGTTTTAAGTAATGTAAGAGCAGGAAGACAGTTTAAAACAAAAACAAAAACAAACAAACAAAAAAAACAACAAAAAAAGAAAGATTAAGTAATGTAAGAGCAGGAAGACAGTTTAAAAAAAAAAAACACCAACAAAAAAAGAAAGAAAAAAATCAATATTTGAATATATGGTTTAAAAAATCTTTTCAATCTGTACTTGCAGTCAAGTATTGCCTTTACTTTCAAGAGCAAGACTTCAGCTTAGGTGTGATGTGACTATATCCTGCAGTCTTCTGTTTCTTATAGTGCAGTAACCATGCCACTGGAAAAATTTGTAGCCTTACATGACATAACAATATTGTAAAGAAACTGAAATAAATATCATTATGATTGTTTTGGCAAGACTGCATCTCAAGCGGAGATTATCTTCTAAGGATTGGTCCCAGCTGCACTACTGATAAAACTAATTCTCAGTAAGACTGCCTAAATGGTGTATATGATTCAGATAAGTGAATCTGTTGGCCATTGAGTTTTCCATATTTTTTTAATTAAAAAAAATCTCTGACAAGCAAGTTCATAGCCTGTCATTAATAATTTTTGTGAATTTAAGTTTCTTTCATATAAGAAAACCTTAAAAAGGATATGATACTAGCTGTTTGAGTGTGGTGCCCTTAGAAATTTCTTGGAAGTTTTCATTTACTTAGTGAGTAGGAATAATGATATAATATTGTATTAAAAAATAACAGAAAGCTTTCAAAACTAAATTGTATCTGGTTGCATAGAAGTCTCCAAAGATCTGTAAAGAAATCCTATTTGGCCTATTTTAAAGCTCACAAGCCATCAAAGAGAAAATTACTTAGAGAAAGTAATCTTGCATTCTTGTTGGATTGGACCATTACTGTAATATTACTAGGAGGAAACTCTTCTTACTTGCTTTGGTCTAGAAAATAAACAGAGGTATGACAAGATGCTAGGAACAATTTCCTCAGCATCAGTATCTAGCTCTGTAAACAATGGAATTAATGAAGCCTGCTATTCCTATCCTTTTTTATGGGAAGATTGATTGAAAGTTCAGACTTCAGTTTTCTCTGTGTACACTCTCTGTTCTCTAACAAGACAAAAGTTCATGTTGTGGCTTTCACATCTCTGCAGGCTCCTGGAAAAGCCACTCTCAAAACCTTTCTCTGAAACATCCTGGCACTCCTGTTCATTTCACTTGCGGGAATGTAACTCCTGGTCTCTCTTTCTGTGTAAGGTTTAGCTGATATATGCCAGTGGGCTTGAAAGCTGTTAGACAGATTTAATTAAGCTCATTTCCATAGGCAGCAAGGCTAAGAATGAATGCATCTTTTCACAAAGCATTAGAAATGGCAGTAGTAATGATGTGCTTCTGGTGATAAGCTTACTGTATACAGTCAGATGGGAATAGGAAAACAATAAATTAAAAGAAAGGAAAACCCAAACCAGTTACAGCTACCTAAGCTTTGCCTGTATATTGAGCTATTTTAAATATGAGGCAAAGTGATGTTAGAGAAACATTTCTATTTTTGAACAGCAACCATTTCTTTTACATTGCATATTCAACTATGTTCTTCTTTGCCATACTTGCAAACTATTTTCAACCAGGGAGTCTCAGATTTTGCTGTACACAGATAATATTTGAGATCACCTTAATCTCCATCAGATGTATTGGTGAATGGCCTTGCAACAGACACCCAATTAAATGGGCGGACTGACTTCTGGAAATAAAGACAATAAAGACATTTTGCAGTACATTTATCTTTTTGTGGTCACACAAGACTGAGAAATCGCTTGCTGTAACATTTCTGTGTAAGCACAAGTATGTCTGTAACTGTCTTTGTGCGCTTACCTTTTACAAGACACATGAATAAGTAAGAAATAGCTTTTGTAGAGATTCGGCGCATGCAGAATACCCCACCCTGGTAAACTGCTTTTGGAAAGTGATAGTAAAAAGCAGTGGATGTAAAATGTTTCCAAGAGTAATTGAATGTAATTTTACTCTGTGGTACATATGGGTCTTTATAGCTCTTCCTAAATAAATTCTCTGGATGAATTCATCAGAAGAAGAAAACAATATTGCCCAGCAGGGTAATTAGAAGGAGACTGAAGGGGTACATAAGGTTGCATAAATGTTATTCTTATCGTGTTGCCAATCTTAGGGCTGCTGCTAAAGCAGCCCAGATGGTTTTCTCACTTGCTTTCAGTTATTCTAAAGGGCCTAGGAGCAGAGAAGTCTAAACTGTGCTGTATTGCCCCATATCCAGAAATAGGAAAGAATGGGACAAAAGGATCGCCACATCACGTGAAAAATTCCCCTGAAGAAGCATGTTGGTTTTGAAACATGTTTCTTAGTGTATTTCTAATCAGATTTTTTCAATGTGAGTGCAAAAGGACTGCAGCGTGTGGGAGACTCTGCCTATTATAGTAGGTGTTCTGGTGCACCTAGTGTGATATTTCAGAAAAATGGCAAAGTTTACATGCACCACTTGATAATGATGTCATTTATCTGCCTGCAAATTCTGGTTGTTTTGCATAATGTTTGTACTGACTAGGTGTAAGCCTAGCGTGTAGTGAACTGAAATAGAAAGACTAAGATAGTATGAATGGAGAATGAAGGGGAAGGTTTGGGTGTGGCAGGTACCAGAAGGGACACATAGCAGGGATGGGGATCTCAGCACAGCCTGCATCACTGGCACCCACATTAGAATGCCATCAAGATCCCAGCCCATTGACCTGCAGTTTCACAGGACAGATGGATCTGGAGACCAAGAACAGTCAGCAGACCCTGATGATTCACAGAGGTGGGACACAATGGAGACACAGGTCACTGTCAACTCCAAGAGGATACAAAAAGGCATACCTGGAACCTACATGGCTGCCAGCCTAGCAATAGCCCAGGAGAGGTGAAATGATTTGGCAGCTGGCTTCCCTTGTTCTCCAGCTCATCAAAAAGGATCTGACAGCTGGACACAAGCATTGCAGAACCCAGAGGCTGGCTGGACACTTGAACACCCACCCCTGCCCTGGTGCCCGACAGCTGAACAGATGTGGAACCCCACATTTTTCTGGCACTTGTCACTGTGAGACTGTGAGAATGCAATGAGTGAAACCTGTGTGATTTTAGTTTTTATGTTAAAAAAAACACATCTTCCCCTCCTGTGAGGTCCCACACCACTATTGACTGCACTGTTGATCTGACGTTGGAGCATCATTACCACGAGCACACTTCATTGCTTTACCTGTATTTGCCCCTTTTTCTGAGAGATCATCTGTAACAGTGCCCAGAAACTCCTTCTGCTAACAATTACAGTCACATTTCGGTTCACCCAGCCTGGACCCTTGGTATTAGAAGTAAGGTTACCAGCCGTGGCTGCTTCCCAGTCATGGCCTGTGACCATAATAGGATAAGGTTTAACTGGAAGCATGTCTTGTTTACTGGGAAAAAACACATGAGAAAATATATTCTATTTTTCCTGGGACTTGTAGCACTTTCACTTAGATCTTTTGTGTACAGCCAGTTTTATTTTAAGAAGTTTAAATGTGACTAACTGAATGAATGTATTTTCAGAAGTTACTTAGTTTACATTAATGTCTTCTATATTTGTGATTTTTTAATGTTGTTTTCTACCCATACACAAAATCAATGGCATATCTGCATTCTTTCCAGTAAAATTTAACAATTATCTCAACTTCAGTGGGCATTGTAGTTTTTCACATTCGAGTTATGCTAAACCTATCATTCACCTATAAAGTATTTCTTTATTTTTAGAAAACAAACAAATAATCTGTTACTTGTTATTTATAATTAATTTAAACTATCATGGACTGGCATTTTCTAGGCATTCTGGAAATTATCCCTCCAACTGATTGTAAACCTCCATCCCCTGGTTCAAAACCATGATTGTTATCTGTTGGCTTTGAATGAAACATTCAGGAAGTGTTTATTGTTCATGTTAATCCATGCTGTAGCTGACTCTGCTGTTTCTATCATCAAACCCTGTTAACAAATAATGCCATTGTCTGAAAAAAATAAAGAAAAGATAAAGCATCTCTTGTTATCTCATGTCCCTCTATAATAAATGGCAATAAAGTCATTATACCATGCAAAGCTATGAATCAGTTTAACAAGCAAGTTCTATTGAAACTGCTGATTATATTTGTTGTAAGGGCATTGGTCATCTGGTTTTTTTGTAAACAAGTGCACAACTCCAGCTACTGTGCTTGTAAAGGACTTACATGCCTCCACATTTGTTTCATTGTCCTATTTCTGAAATAAAAAGAGAGGATTTTTATTTTTAATACATCTGAAACACATAAAAAACCACATAAAAATTTTATCATATTTTTAATAAAGTGATGAGATTCAATATAGTGCATAGTATGATATATGCTTCACTTTCGGTACTTGGGGACACAGAATTGGTGTGGGGCAGAATGCAAGGATGTCACAGAGTGGAAAAGTCAGAGGTCCAGATTTTGTTATAACTCTCTGGTTCTCTTCTAGCAAGCTTTCTGATTTTATCTGCAGAGATAGAACCATAGAAAAGCCTAGTGTTAAATGTCTTTGACCAGTTTTGTTTATTGCGTCCTTTCACCATGTATCCTTCTTTGTGCAGTGAACATATGGTCTTCTTCCTGTGATTTCTTGGCAGCACACCACATAGGATTACCAGATAAAATACGCAGTGTCTGATTCTGTGTGGTCAAATTCCACACCCAAATTCTACCTTCCACTCTATTTATTGCAGTGGCTCCTCTAGATGCCTGCACAGCTTTTGTGCGCACAGAGGTATATCACAGACGTTCCGCTGGCCTACGTATGGACAAAGTGCCTCGACATCGCATCACAATGCATCTAACGCTCACTGCTGAGCATTTGTCAAAGTGTATGCACATGATTCCTCTCTCCATGTTTTGATGTTAACATTTCAGCAATAAACATAAATGTATAATACATATAAATTTATAACCATATGTATAAAAATGTATTTATGTATGTTTTCTCAGTTTCACTGAGACAGAAGTGACTATTTCCATTCAGACTGAAAGTTCTGAAGGCTTGCAGCTGTTTCTTTCTCTTTTAAAACTCCCTCAGTTCGAAATTTCCTCTCTCTTTCCTTGGTATATTTCAATCTGTGAGTGATCAAAAGGCAGCAAGGGAAGGGGAAGGAAAGGAGGACAACAGATTTTTTCCTGAAAGCTCTGTGGAGAAGTCAGTGTAAAGGCTCCGAGTGCACTCCATCCCAGCTATGGTAACAGACTGTGCGTGCACTTGTTGGCCGTGACAAATAGGGGAAATGCATGAGCTCTGCCTGTGCAGTGACAGTTCCAACCTTCTGCTGACATATGGTAGGAACTCGTGGGAATGGAGTTGTACTTCTGAGCCCTAGAGCTGCTGCCAAGTTGCCAAGTCACCCATGCAAGATAGGAGTCCCAATTAATAGTAGTGCAGGTTACTGACTTTCCCAAGTTTATTCCATATCCTGTGAAGTTTTGTGTTTATGCAATGGACTTTCAAGATAAAAATTATTGGCTCGTACTCATACCTAACGTGTTTTATACCTGGACTAGAGTGATACCTGAATAATAACTGAATTTCACTCTTCTTGGTGCTGACAAAATATACAAAAGGCTTGCACGCAGGGAAATTAAGGAGAATAAAAAGGGAATAGGAGCTTTAGAAAATGGTAACATGAGTGCACTTTAGCATAATATAAAGTAATTTCAAAGCAGATGCTTAGCAAATGCTGGATTTTATGGGATTCATAGCAGAAGTAGTTCTTAAAGACAGATTTGAAGAAAGGTGAGCAAACATAATGATTTTAAAACTCAAACATAAAGCCAGGCTTTGGAAAAATGCATGTGGGAGAAATAGGTATGTGAGAATTCATGGCTATTATGACTGAAATTCTTAGAGTAGAGTTGGTACCTCTGTGTGAAGGTTAACACAGTGTAAGAGGGGCCCATTGCTATTTTAGTACTTATAGAAACAGTCTGAATAAAAATATTTTGTTAATGGTTTATAAATCTGCTCTGATTAACAAAATTAGTTTTGACATGTTTTTCTTATTAAAAACACAGCAATGCAAAAAAGGCAAAAGGCCAGTTTTGACACTTGCTGTTACAGTCCTGTCAGGAGGCTATTAAAGGAAACATTAACACCATTCTGATGAGGCAATGTTTTGCCCTTAATATACTGAAAACTACAGAGATTTTCATCGGCGAAAAGAGATATTCTCTGACTTTACATTTGGCTTTGGAATATGAATTTGTTTTTCTCGGTTCACGGGTTTTACTGACTATACCAGTAGAGTTACAACTAGAGAAAAATCTCTGGTAGTATATATATATACCTCCTCCTATACAGGAGGCATTTTGCTAGTACTGGTGCCTCTAACGATAGAGAAGTCATAGCACTGGCTAGAAGTACATGATCCAGCTTTAGCTGTGTTAACCCATACATCTGTGATACAACAGCCATGTTTGCAGAGGCTGGTAGAAACTGCTGCTCAGCAAGAGCAATGAGGGTGATCTGACTGCCTTATTAACATGGCTGTAATGCTTTTTGTAGTAGACGTAGCTTGTGCAGGTAACTCTATACACCACCGCACTGGATCGTGCAGATGTAGCCCTTGGAAGTGCTACAGTCTTGACACAGAAGACATACAGAGAAAAAAGTCTGAATGACATGCTATCTGGTTTCCTTTCACAGCCCCAGGTAACAACACAATTTCTCTTACCCGCTTCCCCTTATCAGTTCAGTTTTGTTCGCTTAAATTTTTCCTGTCTTGGTCAGGGGCAATAGATGTCATGGTGCTGCAAAATGGATTAATATGGGCTGACTCTGCTTAAGAATCCGGATGAGTCTGAGCACAATCCTGAAAGGACCACCTGAGTGATAGCACTTAGGGGCTCACTTGTCAGCACGCTGCCTGATGTACCTACAGAGCCAACCGCAGTTGCTCAGAAGAGAGCTGCGCAGCGTCGTGCAGATGTGTTGTCCTGGGCTGGCAGAGCGGTACCGAGTGCTTTTGTACTGCGCTATGCCGTCTGATGTAGACGTCCTCCCTGTGCCTCATGCAACAGTAGAGCTCTGAGCACACTGTCACTACTTTGATAATAATGCATGTAGTTATTATTCTTTCTCTGTTATGAATATGTTTCGCTTTTTTTCTCTTTGATGGGAAAGAAAGCAGATGTTCTTGAGAGACTCTATAAACTTGACAAGGCAGTTAAAAAGAGGAAAACACAAACAAAATAGGAGACCGGATGAAAGAATGCATAGGGGGAATAAGGATTTTCAGAGCTTAACATCTTCTAGTTTCAGATCAGGTTACTGCTTTTCACCATGTTCCTTCCTGCACTATTAAACACTCAAGAGTAGCATCACATTTTCAGTCTATTCCACAGAGGCTTGAGTCATGCAACATTTGAAATCAGGTGGTCGAACTCAGTGCCTTGCTGTAGAAAACATCCCAGAGCTCAAGTCATTTGTTCTACTAAGGCAGTTTCAAATTAAATACATTTAAACAAAATCTGTTGCAGCTTTGTGAAATGTCAGCACATAGAGAAGCTGACAGCTATAGGGTTATCATCTGGGGAGAACTCACTGATAACTTTCCCTTGCTTTGATGCTAAGGAAATTGGTCCATCTCACAAAATGGATTTGTTATTTGAGTTATTTAGACTAAATCCAACTAACTTATGCTAGTCGAGTTACCATAAAGGTAGGGTACTGGGCTGAGTAGGAGGATCTATGAGGGAGAAGGAAGCATAAAGAACTTTTCCAGATGCTTTTTGTTAAGTGATTTACATATATGTTGGAAAAGAGAAGAAAAAATCGATAAAATTAATTTTTGATGTTGTCTGGACTGATCCGCAACCATAGCAGAGGTAGTCATGTTTTGTGTTCCCAAGTAATGTTTTGGGAAGAGATTAGATGGGAGGCAGAAATAGCTTCATTCTTCATGCTGGTGATTGTGCATTGGTGATTTTATATCCCATCTTCCTGCTCACCATAATTTAATTTGAGGAGAAGGTGTTTTTTTTTTCCCTTCTGTTTTATTAAAAAGATTTAGAAAGTTAGAGATTAGATATTGGCTTTTGGAGATTTCACTTAAGCAAAGGTCTCTCACTTGTCTGAAGGAGAGAGATATGGGGTTTTTTTCCTTTCCTAATTTATGCAGATTAACTGAATCAATCAGTTGTTATGCTGGCATATGATCCAACATACACATAGTGAATGTGGAGTAAGGCGAAATACATGCTGAAGCCATATGGGCAATAATATTATTAACATATTATATATTTGACGATTATGATGATGATGATGATGTTGCCCACATGCCTTCAGCAGTAAAACCACAATAGTACCAAACTAGGATATTTTCTCCATCTGCAATATCCCTGTGTAACAGGAAAAGATGTGAATGGTTTCTCTTCGCTTTCTGGTTACCCCTGAGAGATACAGGTAGACAAGAAAAGGAAGATGAAGAACTTAACAGGCTGTGTACACTCCGGTGTCTAGTAAATCCCATAAGGTTTAGTTGTCAAGTAGCTGAACAGCATGGCATTACTGGTCCTTGTGCTCCTAATCATCCTGGCTGAGGACCTGTCCGGACCATGCTGCAGCTTCCTTGAGGGTCCTATCTAGAGCCCTGGTGACATGAGGGTGAGGAGAGGGGAGGATGGTGGGCTCCTGGGGCCAGGTGGAAGGACCTGAAAAGCACTCTGGATCTAGGTGATTTAAAGCTAAGGTGGGCTGGTATGAAGGCACAAGTCCACAAGGTGGAATAGTACAATGTGTTGACACAGAAAGATGTGGTATGTCAGATATAGGAGAAAAAAAAATCTCCCAAGTATGTTAGTGGGCATGCCAGGTTCTAGTAACTACATTTCCTGACACAGCATTTCTAAAATGACCAACACATTATTCCCACTTAAGCATATGAATATGCTTTAGGATTCACCTTCAGATGGCACAGTTTTACCAGGTGTTTCACCTGTGCATGTGCTCGTCTGCCCTTGGCACTAGTCTCAAGTGGACCGTGGAACTGACTCACCAGGTTTACTGGTGGCTGCATCTCTCAGCTTTTTTGCTATAGAGCCAGCTATGCTACACTTTTCATCACCATCCTTGGGGCAGGACCAAGGTAATTTACAGTTCCCTGGAAGCTGCCAGAAATTGTTTCTCACTAGCCAAAGCACTAACTGCACTGGACGTCAAATATTTGTCCCATAGTGGTCTCTAAGGAACTTCTTGTGTTTTGGGTTTTGTTTTGGTTTTTTTTTTAATCTTGGTCTTTAGTGACAGATCTCTGCTATGATTCTCTTCAGTGACTATCCTGTTAGTTTTCCAGCATAAGACAGCAGAGAGGAACATGTTTAATTATGTGACTGCTACTCAGTATCACATTCATTTTGAATTTTGAAATTGGGGGTGAGAATTACATATTTTTTGAAAAGGTTAATAAAATTTCCTTTAGTATATATTCTAAGTTTTTTCAAATCTAGTCTTGAAATAAAATGCCAAATAGCCTCTACAATTGTTAATAAATGACTAGCGGCTGTACTTATGTGCTTTAATTTGAACGAAGTGAAGGTTTCCCATTTGCGAATATTTGAAGCAGAAAGGTACCCATTCTGCTTCAAAGCTTATTTTAAAAAGCCAATGTATAGTGATAAAAAAACAGTCCTGATTCAAAGTATTAAGAAAAGGTTGCATACGTTCATTAATCAAATGTCTCTGTGTGTGAAACAGATCATTCCTGTAGCAAAAAATCTATGTGGTGAGTTTTTTCAAAATATAACCAATTCATTTTTTTCCCACATTACACCTGTTTATATAGGTGTCATTTGTTCAATATGAATTAAACAATGCAGATGAGCTCGACAGTGGTTAAGATTCAGTGACAGAGCCCCTTGCCTGTGCTGCTGCCTAACAATGACTGTTTCTTTGCATTGTCCACCACTCTGCATCCATCTGCTTGTCTTACGTTTGCTATGCAAATTCTTGTTCAGTGTGACTATGTCACAACTCACATTAGGATTAAGGAACATCTCTGTAAAACTTTCAATGCCTGACAAAAGTTTGTGGGATAGTAACAGAATCCAAGCAGTCTATCACTCAGAGCATGTTATTCAAATATCTCATTCTGAGTGAAAAGCTCTTTATTTTCAGTCTTGCTGAAGTTAAAGAGGAATTTGTAACTAGTAGTTATGGTAGAAACCCTAAACTGCAATCAAACTTCAGAATACCATAGCGCTAGGCATTATACAGACACATGATAAGTATTGTCTGAGCTCCGAGGACTTTATAGCTAACTAACATGCTCTCCTCCCTACAGCACTGAACACGAAGAATCTATTTGCAAAGGTCTTTCTACAATAGAGAGAGCTTGTTAACTTAAAGATGGCTTTTTTCCCTGAACTAAAAGATTTATAGTCTATAACCCCCTTAGCACACTTACTGGCACAGACAGTATAGTCCTTCAGGCAAAATGCAGAAACATTTATTTTATTTTTGCTATCTTCTCTCACTTTATTTCCTAACACTTTTTGTCCTCTTCTTTTGTGTCTCAATTTAATGGTCAGGATGTACTATAAGTACACACACACCACGGAGGAAACTAGTTTATTCTTTCAATTATCAAGTTCTTTTATGTTTGTGTCATGGTTTGACCCTAGCCGGCAACTCAGCCCCACACAGCTGCTGGCTCATTCCCCCCCGGTGGGATGGGGGAGAGAATTGGAAGGGTAAAAGTGTGTTTAGATAAAGACAATTTAATAAGTAAAGCAAAAGCCTCATGCACAAGCAAAGCAAAACAAGGAATTAATTCACTGCTTCCCAAGGGCAGGCAGGTGCTCAGCCATCTCCAGGAAAGCAGGGCTCCATCACGTGCAACGGTTACTTGGGAAGACAAATGTCATCACTCCAAATGTCCCCCCCTTCCTTCTTCTTCCCCCAGCGTTATATGCTGAGCATGACATCATATGGTGTGGGACATCCCTTTAGTCAGTTGGGGTCAGCTGTCCCAGCTGTATCCCCTCCCAACTTATCAACAGTTTCAAGCACAAATCCAAAACATAGCCTCATACTAGCTACCATGAAGAAAATTAACTCTATCCCAGCTGAACCCAGCACATTCTATTATCATAAAAAGACATGAATTTAAAACTTCAGTAGTATTCTTCCCCAAAATCCAATACCATGATTGTTCTTCTGCAGCTGTGCCTTTTTTTTTTTTTTTTTTTGGCTACATGAATTCATATGCACAACAGGGATAACATATTCTGGCTTTGAAGTGGATACACTGACCAGAGCTGGCCAGCTCAGTTCCCTGAATATGGCAGAGAGCATGTTAACACTTAGGAATGGGTTTCCTAGAAGCCAAGGCACCAGCTTTGTGACACCAAGGAAAGGTGCGTAGGTGATGCCTGAGGGAAGGCATGCCTGAAACCCACCTCTCACTGGACTTCACCTTGCCTCCAATAGCATCACTGGAGAGGGCCTTGTCCCAACATGAACAGCTTGTCTTTTTCAGAGACACAAGCTGCCTTTTAAAAATCCTACTTGCATTCAGAATGCCATTTTTCCCTTAAAATGTGTTGACTTAGTGCCGTTCAGTGTTTAAGTTGTGGTGATGTGACACAGTGCTCCTCTTGAAGAGAGATATAGTGCTTAGGTAAAACTGGAATTCAACAATCAACATAATTTACTGCATTTCTGCTACACTGACCTGGTATTGGTTTTGTTTGATTCTGTTAAAACATAATTGCAGAGGGAGGGCTGTGTGATATCTCGTATGTAAAAGGCAAATATTTGCTGTTAACATCCAAGAAGTTGGGTTGCTGACTTCAGTGCTTTCCTCAGCAAGATAATTAAACTCATTTCTCTGGCTTCCCAAGCTATCAAAAGAGAAAGGCAATTCCTGTTGCATTGTTTCCTACACAGCTTCAGGGAGCAAGGAGAAAACAAACAAGAACAGATTTTGTCATTCTGTTATGACAAAACTTCCTAGAAGGAAAGAGTTCTAGATTTTGGTCCATGTTCCTAGAATCACTTGCATGAAATTAATAAATGTGCTGGCTAAAATACAGTGTGGGAGGCTTTACTGGTGAAATCCCTTCCCTACTGAATTATATATTACTACTTCATCTCAGGCTCTCTTAATGGATTAAATTTGAAATCTTTGTTATACTCTTATGGTGAAACAGGCAGGTATGATTTCTCTACCCTGAAGAAGCCTAATGAACCTGGGTCTTGTGTGGATATTCTGGTCAGTAAGGCCAATGGAGGCATGTTCCTCCACTGCTTCCTGTAAAAGAAGCGATGTATTTATCTTCCAGAAATGATGTATTTATCTGCCATGCTCTCTCAGTGGTGAAATATTTTAATTATCTGGAGCTGACCTGGATCCTAAAGAAGATTTGAGTGGTGGCTGAAACATTATCAAGCACTGTTTATTGGGCTATGTAATCCGATAGGCGTGTGTTGTTGGCATTACATACCAAAAATGTATATTTTGTAGCTTATTGACAGGTCTAGATGGAAACCTCACAGCTCAAGTTTTAAGGGGCAGTTGTGAGGTAAAAAAAAAATAATCTCTACTTATCTGCATGGACAGAAAATTTATGGCCAGCCCATTCCTCCACAGGAATCTACAGCAGCATCCCTCTGGGGCTTGTTAGGCAAAAAGCTGAAGGTTTTGGGTAAACAAGAATTCTGGTTTAGCAGCGTGCTTGGAGCAAGAAGCCAAGGAAAACAGAGCCATGACATCTGGCTCTTGGTGACTAAGCTAGACAGAACAGCACTCCCTGTACAACCGAAAGGTTTATACTGTACCAGGGTAAACCAGCCACTCCCTAAAAACACTGTGAAACAATAGATTTAAGAATTCCTTTTAACTTTCAAATAACACATGAAATGGAACATACCTCTTAAAACCTAAAGCACAACTTCTGTGTACCAGACAGTTACCAGTCAGATATTTTCTTTTTGACTTCATTAACTCCATTTATACTTGATGCAAAAACAGTTACTCACAGAGATTATAGAATCATAGAATCAAGATTCAAGACTGAATCATAGAAATCAGTGTTTTGTCCAGCCTTGCAATATTATTTTTTCTGTATGAATAAATCAGTACAAACCTGTACACCCTTCTGGGAAAAAATAAAAATATAAATTACAGCAATATTTCTATAAAAATAACGTTTTTTCACAGTCACTGTAGTCTTCAGCTCAACACTAAAACATTTTTTCAGAAGGGCAACAAGTAAGTGGAAATAGTTTAAAATTACAGGAATTCCTACTTTAACAGAAAGCGGAACACTGAATTAATTTTCTTATTTTACATGCTTGTTTGACTAGAGTTTTCTAAATAATTAAAGAGTAAGCATAACTTATATTGTTTCTGAAAATGAACAATGATGATCAACTTTTCAACATCACCAGAATTTTTTAAACATGTTTTTCCTAGGGGAGTTCTAGATATACAAGTTTTATTTGCTACTAGCTGCTATTCTCTCACTTAAAAGTTTCTCAGAGAACAATACTGGGCAACTGGCCAGATATGAAACGTACCACAAAGAATCCATAGACTGTTAAAAATATGTACTTTTTTCATAAATTGATAAATGATTTACAGTTGAGAATAATTACTCATGTACTTGTATAGAAAAAGAGAAACTGCTCTCAACAAATACTTAAATGAGTAATTTAAATACACTTGAACTTGATTAATCTGACAAAGACATAAAAGTTTTCAGGATCTGCAGCCTGTTAAATATCAGAACCTCTCTTCGAGCATACTTGCTGCATAGCTATGGACATTATTATCAGGATACAAAACCTGCGGTTAAGCCTAGGAAATCAGCAATATTTCAGAACAGATTAATTGCTTCTGTACATCCCAACCAACTTTGGGTTCAAACTTTTTCCTGGATATCAGTATTGCCAAGTACATTAAAAGCCAGATGAGTGAAAATAAGTAAAGGTAAAAAAACTCATCAGTGGGAATCAAAACTTGTTTGGTTTCAAGTATCTAATTCTTTTAATGCAGATATATGTAGAAGTTTGGGGGTGGACAAACCAAAGCAAATGAATGAGGTCAAAAGTAAGGTAACTTGAAAACTCATAATTCTGAAAAAAAATCACCATCAAAAGCCAAAAACAAAGAAAAAGAGCTAAAAAAATGTTAAACCAAGACTAACATAGTGCATCCTATGACTGTAGAATAGAGAACAGCATGACAATATGTTTAATTTCAAGAAAAAATGAATTATAGTTAAATTTTGCTGTCCTATTATAACACTTGCATTTTAGCTATGCAGGAAGTTCAGATAAGAACTGATAGTATGCGTATATGACAGAGGTGTTGACTGATGAGGAAAGATTACAAAATATGTGTGTCTTTGGTAAGTGATGATTAGAGAAGAAAAGGTAGAAGAACAAATATTACCTGAAGGGTACAAAGAGCAAAAAAGAAAAGTCTTTTTTAATTTATAACATAAGAATAATAAAATTAAATTAAATACAGAGAAATAATAAAATGTGACCTAATAGTTAAGAATCTCATTTTCAAAATAATAACACTTAAATGGAATAAAGTCTTCTCCTCTGGAAACTAAAATCATGTTAATTATTATTACAGTCCAGAAGTAAAAACCTGGCTCTCCTAAAACCAAGCCTGTTGGCTTGACTGTGATCAAGCATTTACCCCAATTTTTCACTGACAGCGGGGTGTTCTAGAGGTAGATCTCAGTTTCTGTAACTAGGATGTGTGCTGCAGATACTAGTAATTGCTGTGTCTGTAAAAGCTGCTAATAAAATCCTGGTTTTAGCCAAGGTAAGCCTAGTGAAGTCAATGGAATGACTCTCAACACACATTCATGAAAATTATACTAATACTTAGTCCTTAGTTGCTTCTTCTCTTGTGTCCGCTTGAGAAAATTTCATAGTGAGACAAAATGGTGCCTTATAGCTGAGAAAACCATAA
Source organism: Egretta garzetta (assembly GCF_000687185.1). NCBI lineage: Eukaryota > Metazoa > Chordata > Aves > Pelecaniformes > Ardeidae > Egretta > Egretta garzetta. The sequence goes on along the minus strand of NW_009260268.1, from coordinate 6,041,977 downwards.
AATCCCAAAGGTTCCTGGAACAGTAAGTTCACAATCAACATTTTTATGGGAGGCATCCAGCATATGGATAACAGCATGGGGCTTCCAGCAACAGCTTTGAGCGAGACTCATTATGCTGGGTTAACGCTTGCTTGCTAACAAGTATACAGGTCCCATGGAAGACATTTTCCTGCCCTGGCATATCACAGATTGCTTATGACTGTAATTAGTGGGAAACAATGTTCACTACCTGGTTATTGTTCTCCTTCATATTTACACTTTGATCATATTTCATCCCTCCTAGTGTTGGTGTGGGACATTGTGTCTAGAGAATGTTCCTTTCCTCCACTATTCTGCTGTTTCATTATTAATATGAATCTAAAAGTCTCACTCTGTGTTTATGTGAACAGGGTGGCAGAACCAAGAAACCCACAGAACAAGATCAGTGTTACTACAAATCACCGAAGGCACCATGCAGGCTCCAATGTGAAGAAATCAGAGGAAGGTTTTTATTGCAAGGCCATAAGCTCTGTAATGCCAAGCAACATTGTGACTTTGCCATGCTGCTTGCCAGATGCTTTAAGTGAACCTAAACCAGCCTCTCAGGGTGAGTCTACACGTCAGACAATAAATTAATTCATTTGGACTGGTATGCTTTTGTGAGTAGCACCTGAGTCTGCCTGCTTTTCAATTTCTTTTATTCAAATTAGTTCAGTTATATCCACTGCACTGCTGAATAGACTTGTCTGAAATGGAGAATTTGTTTTGTGTTTTTCCATGTCAGTAGAAACCTTGGTTATTCCCTGCCCAACATTCAGCGAATAAAAGGTGGACAAAAGAAAACATGCAGTAGTTTGAAGAAAGGTGTCCTGCTACTCCCTGCAACCACCTGAATCTATGGGATGCTAGTAACCCACAAGCCATGATGTGCAGGAGTGGAGAAGGTATCCTGTGCTGCACTCATCTCAGGGCCAGGCAATATTTAATTCAGGCAATACCATTACATTCCTTTTAGAGTCTGTTATGAGAAATGGGAAGTTGCTTTGTAAAAAAGAGCAAAGTTATTCTTACAGAACACATTTTTTAGCATTGCAAGATTATTTTTATACTCTGAACCGTAAAAGACTGTGCTCACTATCGCCTTGACTGTTGAAACAGATATTTTTAAAGTAGAGGAGATGGCAGATAGTTCACACAAATGCAAGACTGGGTATTTTGCAAAGCACAGAGCTGAGTAATATTTACCCATAGCTGAATGGTAGTTCTGCTCCTTTGCACGAGTGTTATTGCGGTAGAGCAAAGAGGAATTACTCCCATATGATTTAACTCCTGGGCTATAGTTGGAAATATGTCACCTACATGAGTTAGATAAAGGAACTTCATGATGCTTCTTCTGCATGTATCAAAACAGGTTTTGATAATACACAACAAAATGAAACAAATAACTAGTTTTCTTCAAATCTATTTTCAACTTTTAAAACAAGGGACTAAACCAAAACAAAGACAACCTAATTTAAGTCCATAAAAGTGTGATTGCTTAATCAGCTGTTATAAATGAATCCTCGAAAGTCTAGCAGGTTTTGAGATCTTATGCCTTTAACAAAAGCAAAAGCATTCGAACAGTTATAACTGATTTTACCATGTTTAAGTATTTTAGAAGTTAGAATGACTTTTTATTTTAAGCATTAGACCAGGAATATGAAAACTATGTCCAGTCTCCGTCTTTGCTAGACCATTTTTGTTTGACCTTGGACAGGTTGCTTGATCTTTATGTATTTTAATTCCTAATATCTAAAACAAGGATAATAGTGTTTCATTTCTTGCACCCTTTGACTGCTTTACCTATTTAGACAACAGTACTCTGGGGCTGAGGAATGCCACTTGATATTTACAGAGTGCTTAACTAATGGAGCATTAGTCACTTTTAAATATTTTTAGGTTTTGCCTGCTAGTTCTCCAAATGCCAGGCTGCTTTTCACAGAAGCCTTGCCATCCATTATGACTGCAAAGTACAGATTGCTTTCTGCAAACTAATTCCTCCTCCTTTATGTGGGGCAACTTCAAAGCCAGCCAGAGCTCCCCTTACAAATGACTTTTGTTGCCTGCTTGGTGCAATCACCACAAGGACAAATGGAATTCATGGATGTCCCAAACCCATACCGGAGGCAGCTAAATACCTTTTGAAGTATGCTTAAAACAAAACACTGGGGACATCTGAGCTTTATCCGGGGACAACTCAGTATGGAAGGGTAGCTATTTTAGCACTGGACGTGCCATGGGAATAGTTCCATGCCACAGTGCAAACACTGTCAGAGAATCTTCTAGCTATTAAGGTTCTGCTTTTTAAATGCAAGCCTGTGCCTAAAGCTGTAGAAGAACTCTGTATTTGCTCTGTTTTGTTATTTAAAAAAAAAAAATCTTGATATTTTATGTAAAAGTGGCTTTTGTAGACAAAGACCTGATGCCTCAAATAATGATCAAATATTTTTACCAAGCACTGAAAATATAGATTTTAAAATAATTAGCAACTTCTTTGAAGAAAGTCAGATTATATCAGATGAATTTAATCTAGCTTATTTAGATATTCAATATGTTATGAAATACTCATTTCTGATTGAAAATATGTTCCTCACTTCCCTGTTAGCATTTTGACTGCATAATTGAAGGTATAATACCCATGCTTGGATTTTAAGCAGAGGATTGCAGTGGCAATCCTATTAAAGTACATACTGGGAAATGTTCACATAACCTAGAAAAACCCCAGAGATGTCAATATTTTTGCTAAGAACATGTCCTATCTTTGGAGGCTTTAATAGCCCTGCAGAACATTTCTGCTCTTGGTTAACTGAGTGGGTTTTCAAAAAGTTCCTCAAGGTGAACCACAGAATGACAATAGTGGTGACTCAGAGGGGAAGCAGAGCTGATTCACAAATATAACCCAAGTTTTGACACTAAGATATGTCTTGTTTATAGATAGCTTTTCAGCAAAGCTGAAGCATTGTGTGAATTTGTCTTTTTTTTTAATGTTTCATGAAAACAAAATGGTAAAAAGCACCTGTCATGCTATTTAGTTTCTGTTTTTTCAAATTAAAAAAAAATCCTTTTGTTTATAACCTGCTCATTAATATATACTGGTAAAGAAAATCATTAAAGACCAGTGTCCTGGTTTCAGCTGGTATAGAGTTAATTTTCTTCATAGTAGCTAGCATAGTGCTGTGTTTTGGATTTAGTACCAGAAGAATGTTGATAACACACTGATGTTTTCAGCTGTTGCCAAGTAGTGCTCAGACTACTCAAGGACTTCTTGAGCTTCTCCTGCTTGGCCAGGTGCATAACAAGCTGGGAGTACAGCACAGCTAGGACAGCTAACCCAAAGGGCTATTCCATACCATACAACCTCATGCTCGGGGGGAATCTGTCATGCTCGGGGGGAGTTAGTTGGTCAGAGAGGGGGAAGAGGGATTGCTGCTCGGGACGGGCTGGGCATCGGTCAGCGGGTGGTGAGCAATTGCATTGTGCACCATTCATTTTGTATATTCTGTTACCATTCTCATTATTACTATTATTATTTTATCTTATTAAACTGTCTTTATCTCAGCCCATGGCTCTAACCTTTTATTTTCTTCCCGATTCTCTCCCTCATCCCATTGAGGGAGGAGGAAGTGAGCGAGCAGCTGCATGGTGCTTAGTTGCCAGCCGGGTTAAACCATGACAACTAGCAGTGGAAAAATAGGCTTAGGCTTTGCCTGTAGTATTTTTAATGGTAACTATTGAGTCTTAAGAATCAGGCACGAACCCAAAAGGTAACTGTTCTTAAAATATATATTTTTAATGGAAATTTGCCAATGAAATAGTGTAGCACTATAACCCTGATGTCTTAAAATTGAATGTAACATGCAAATGTTAAGGTCTTCTGGCTCTTAATGTCTAAAAATTTCTGGGGTAATTTGTGTCGTTTTTATTAGCTCTTGGTATACAGTCATATTTGGCTGCCTAGCACTGTCACAAGTGAAAGGCCTGAGAACTGTGGCACCAGCTTTTCTTTTTCTTATATCCTGGCCCTTTTATAGCAGCTTGGCCTTAGAGTCATACGGAAAATTGAGTCTCTTTACAGGGAATCAGTGACTGTTCTTCCATGAGGGCAATTCTGAGGAGAAAAATCTCATGTTATCTTGTGCAAATATGTACAGGTTTGTCAACATTCTAAAACTATACCTGTAAGTGATATATTTTAATTTAATCATTTACTTAGGCAAAATAGCACTAACTAATATTTCTCATCATCAACACATTACCAAGCATTGTACAAAAAATATCTATTAATCCTTATAATACCCCTTTGAAGATAGTTAAATTTGAACACAGAGCACTGACTCACTGTGCAAAGTCCAATTACCTAAATGTCCTGCTTGATATGGTAAATTTTAATCCTTTGATTTGAATTACCCTGAGCATTAGGGGAATGCATTTCATTAAAGCAACTTTTTCACTCAGGAATTAGGCCAATTGGAATGAAGGTTTCATGTAGGCCATTTCTCTGTACACAGAGCAAGTCTTCTTCTGTGTATATTGTTCCATTTTTAGATTGGATTATACTGCTTTAGAGAGGTTCTTTATGTTCTCTGATGGTGTAATAGTCAAACAGTTAAAGGAATTTTATTAATTCCAAAAGACTGTATAAGTCCCCCTCAAAAAGAACATTTCTGTGTAACAAAAAGAAATATTTGCTTCTGTTACAAAATTATTTTAGGTTGGCTTACAAATTGAGCTTTTCAGGTCACTTACTATGAAGTTATCTGGTTTGTCTTACCATTTCCCCCCTTTCTTTTTCTTTTTTCCTTCCTTAGGCTAGCTCTCTTGGAGAAATTCATGTCTCTGTGACAATGGAGTAAAGGAATTCAAATCAATATTACCATAAGTTATCCACTTAAGTGTTTTTAAATTTTTGGTAACGTATGGTTGTGGGAAAGTGATATTTATTAAAATGAAAGAGTGAACACGTGAGAATTTTAGGTAACTTTTGAAAAGCCAAATTGAAGCTGAGTTAGAAAAGACAAAATGGAAAGCTGGTATGAGACAGTCTGATCTCTTATGAAAATTTTAATCTAACACGGAAGGGCACTGCATATGGATGTTGTGTTAATTGTTTTTATAGCTGGGGATTGTTTCTGGTCTGTTGAGTGCTGAGCCTCAACCCAGGGAATTTAATTTAATATAAGTTATTGCCAATTAACATACATTTTTAATTACTGATTCACATATTGGGAAAAAAGAGAAGGCAAACAATTAAACAAATGTTTAAGGAAACATGTTTCATCCCCTCTTCCATGTCTCAGCTTCACTTGTTCACCACATGTTACTCTCCATCCTTCTCAATTCCCTCAAGTGAGGTGATGGGCAGCGTAGGAGGTTGGCGTCAGTGCATAATGGTTTATTTCTTCCATTCCTTGTTTGCTACTCATTTTCCTTCACTGATCCTCGCTTCTTACTGCTCCCCTGCTCCTGCGTGGGTCATCCAAGGGCTGTGATCTCCCAGCAGCAGTGTAATTTTTTTCCATGACTGTGTCTCCAGCTGTTTCCCTGCACCATAGCCTTCCACATGTCTTCTTCGTGCCTCCCCATGTGTGTCTACTGCCCTTTCTGAAAAAAAAAGTTTGAACTGACGCACCATGTGCTTCTCCATCTTGTGGCGATTTTAGTACACAATGATTCATTCAATCCATATCAGAGCTGGCTGGATGTGACACAGGGAAGGACACAGCCTCCTCCCACACGGGGCAAGCGGCAGCCCACCGCTGCCTAAACCCTGCCAGTTATGCCTAATACATTTCATCCTTTGATTCTGCAAAACACTGTGTGAATGTATATCCATTATAAAGTCTACTTTTAACATCATCACAGCCTTAACATGCATACATTACAAACTCTGCCCTTCCATCTGGTCAACAGGGTCAACATTGTAAGACCATGTGCATGCATTCAGTAAAACTCCATCCCTCCCCACTGCAGAGAAGGTTATTGAGTCTAGCATTATCAAAACCAAGGTTGCGTATCATGTATCTGCTACAAAAGCCAATCCTTGCCCCTGCAAACCACAAGGTTACAATAGTCTGAACATCTACCCATTACAGTCTCCACTCCTTGTCTCTACAGGCTAGATTATTGGGTTTAACATCATAAAAATCTGAACTCCTATTAAAAATTTCAGGCCTTGCGCCAGCCCAACACACAGTCGAAAATATTACAGCAGTTTGAATATTCATCCCTTACAGAGTCAAATCTTTTTTCTTCCATGGGGTTATCATGTCCTTTGCTGGAGAATCAGGATCAGGCGATTGCTTACCAAGCCCCTCCATCAGCAGATCCCAGAGCCCTCTTGCCTTGCACAAGGCCCCAAACTCTCCAGCGCAAAGTTCTTCTGAGCCATCAGCTATAACCCAATGGCTCCAGTTTCCCAGCACCTCCATAGCCATTGCATGGGCATGTCCTTTGGGCAGTGGCTGTAGGCAGCCTGCATTTCATTAATTTCACCCAGAGCAAAGGATCACTGCATGATGCTTTGTATACAAAATTAAATCTGATAGACTTCATATCATACTCTCTCTGAAAATACTGTGTGGTAGAATTATTTTAGGTCCAGATGATTTCTGTTTCCTACCACGAACTGGGAAAAGAGGAAATGGGAGGAATTAGTTAAAAGACAAACAGCTTCAAAATCAACTTTCAGCTTCAAATCCCAGGCTCTAGTTGAAGAGAAGCATATTAATGATGCATTACCACTCTAAATTAGATTTTTTTTAATACTAAGCTGACATTAAAAAGAGAGTTGTCAGTTTTGGCTAACTATAGAGCATACAGTAGCATTGAGCTATTACAACCACTGTTTAAGATGAGCATTACTGATACCCAAATTAAAAAAAAAAACAACATGTATAGGGTAGAAACAAAAATGGCTAGGTGATAGAAAAAGAAAATACCCTCAACTTCACTCGCTCAGATGAGGTTGATCTACCAACTAGAAAACGAAAAAGTCTTGAAAAAAATGTATCATTTTGCAAAGTTTGCCTTTGGTCTGTGTGTTGTAAGAAGCCTTTACAAAGCAGCAGCATCTGAGTGGGCTAGAAAGATACTTATTTTTATTTACTGTCAGGCTGTACCGCATAGTTTACACCAGAGCACATAGTCTGGTCATGAAAGAGAAAATGGTGATGCTGGAAACTTCTGTTTCAATGTTTAATAGAGGCTTTCATTGAAACTGATTACTAAGGAGGATGCTTGGAGAATGCTGACAAAGAAAATCGGTGTTGATGCTTCCACAGTAAGGAAAAAGTATCTCTGTCACCAAAAAGCTGCAAGGATTGGAGAGTACAGGTTTTCACTGAAAATGGAGCTGCTGGCTGTGCTTGCTCCACCAGTATCACATGCTATGGCATTTTCTTTAACATGAACTCCAGAGCTATATCTCACCCTGACAGAATTTTGTTTTATACACAGTTCAGAAATAAATTTAGCTCCCTTAGAACTCCTGTCTTTGAAACCATGTTTAGGAACTTCCTTCTGACACGACAGGTACCTTCTTATGCTGTGATATGAGAGGATGTTGACATATCAAGAATAATTTCCATCCACTTTCACAGACTGAGGAAGACTCTTTTTTAATCTTCTTTATTTTTTCCTGTTGATGTATGAGAGCAAGTCTTGGGGTTTTTTTGTAGCCAGCTTCAAAGTTCTAACCCTTTATGCCTCTTCCAGTCAGTGGACAGCACTGTAAATAGATGATAAATTGTAATAAATGAAATTACATTAATCATGAAATAAGATTGGGAATGGCTAAAATGCATAAGTCACACACAAAGCTAGTGGCAAGTCAGCAGGAGAGGCAATATTCCACTCTATCAATTAAAACAAGGTCAAGGACCCAGAAATTAATCCAGCAGTATCATTTATCAGTGACAGGAATAGGAAACAAGGGGGAAATAAACAGTTTGCTGTGTCTGAAGATAAAAGACATCATGGCTTAACAAAATTTCAAGATAATTTTCTCTTTAAAAAAATTTGTCCTTATATGTGAGTTACTTGGAAACCACTATGGATAGCTGAACTGATTTGGGGAAATAATCACTACTGAATGAAAACTTAAATTTGGAAAAGATTTGGGAAGCCACCTCTTGCCTCACTGACCTCTAACTAACATTTCTGCTCTCTCTGTTGGAGTGCCAAACCCATACTGCAGATCTGTCAGACATGTGATGGTAGCTAATCTTGAAAATTTACATGCTCAGCCACTTCTACTACAACAAAGGTTGTGCATGTGGTTGGTGGACAGCTTTTTCTTATATATCAAATATACCTCAAAGGAAATAAATGTAAAAGCTTTGGTCATGCTAATAAACGCCATGGACACTGATTATTTTGCTAAGAAAAATAAAGTTTTGGCTTTTTTCAAATTTTGATAATAACTTAATGAACTGATTTTTTTTTAATTTTGTTAAAAACAGACAGAAAACAATCAATGATTTAAAATGGAATAAAAATTGATTACAGTATACAATGACTGTGTACTATTATTGATAAAAATATGTTCCCTAGATAGCATTTGTATATTGCACATTTTATTACCGAAGCACTTCAGTGATATCAAGAAATAAATTACTATGGTTTTCTCCAATAAATATATTTTATTAATATGTTATTGATGCAGAAAGAGAAAGAAGGAAGTCAACATTGTCAGCTGCAGCATCTTATCCAGTATACCTCAATGCAGATAACTGAACTTACACTGCAGAATTACTGAATAGCTGAACATCCATGACTTAATCTTAGGTTAATGGCTACAGATGTTCAGCACTACAGGAAATTAAAAGTATCTCAGGTTCATGCTCTAATTCAGAGGCTTCTTATAATTACTTTTTTTCTGGGTGATTTACGTTAGGTGAAAAATGTCATCCAAATCTGAGCACTGGTTTGATTTCATGTGCACTAGATTCATGTAGAAACCCCTATTCTGTAAAAAAGTAATATATTATCATTACATGTTCATGATAAAATCTGAATTACTCCAAAATTCACGGGTTTCTTAAAAACAAAATCATATCCTTTGTAGCTGGTTAGACCTTTCTCTGCCTCATAATCTATGAGCTGACTAGATGAAAATGCAATTAAATGTCTGTTGTTAAAAATGAGTAGAAAGTAACAAATAATTAAAAGTGCAACAGAAGGAGACAAATTACTTCATGCACCTGTTAGAGCTAATTCACAAAGTATAAACGCATCTGAATTTTTTAAAATATAATTTCTTCATCTAACTATACATATTGATCAGTTCTAGATAAATAGCATTCCTG
>NW_009260268.1:6024340-6032619 GCF_000687185.1 Egretta garzetta | reverse complement strand
AAGGAGTTAGCCTTAGATCTTGGCCTTAAAATGTCAGCTGTAGCCACATCGTGCTAGGAGGGTGATTTTGATCAGTATTCCATATCTGTAGATTGTGATGGGACTGGAGGGAAGACAGTACCAATATACTCTCTATATAGAACATAATCAGGCAAACGCAAACTTCCACCTAACAGATCCTCACTGCCACGAAGATGCTGCTTCTTTTAAATCCTGATGGCTGTAAAACAGTAGCTGAATTTGAGATTCGCATGAGAGTATTACTGATTTTGCAGTGTTGCATGAAGTTCAAAGGCTGTTATTTTCCATAAAGGTTTATGGTTTTGCTCTTCAGATAATTACATGGGTTTGTGGCTTACTGGCTTATATAGGCAATTTTGGACTTAAATCTACTCCAGGACTCACGTATAAATTAGCTACTTGATTGTGAAGGGTAAAGATTTTGATTAATAAGTGGATGAAAGGGACTTTGCTTCAGAGGATTAATAATGCTGGTGAACTGTTCTGGCAGAGCTGCATGTTAATATTTGATCAGCCGTATTGTTCTTGAGTAGTTGCAGCCAAGAGGTGTTAAAAAGTTACCACCCCTGTTTACCCTCAGATTGTTGCTGTCCTTTATCCAGATGTGATCCCAGGTCAGCATAACTGTCCATGTAATTGATCCCTGATCTAGTTCTATCAAAATGATAATATTTTAAAGCCAAGCCAGAACATCCATACTGTTAAAGCATTCATTCTAACCTGATGAATCAGTTTGACAGAACTGGCAGAAGGAGAGATTGCGCATATATGGTTATTTTGGCAAAGCAATAGATTCTTTTGTTCTAGGAAGAGAACAAGGATAGTAAGAGCCTAGGAAAATAGTCTCCTGTGCATGCAATTACAACAGTATCTCTACCCACACCTCTGATTCCTGCTCACAGGCCTGTTCTGGAAGTATGATGATCTGCCCCTGAAGAGGTGTACTGGTTTAGTGCAGAATCTTCTTTTCCTGTGACTCTTACTGATGCTCAAACAGGTCTTCAGAAAATTTTCATTGTAAAGCACCTACATATTTATCTCAATAAGTGGGCTGCCTTGCAAATGTCTGTGTATAATACACACGTATACTTGCTATGAGAAGCAGACTTTTCTATTATTTAGATTGTCTTTGATAGATAAGGGGTAAATGAAAGTACTGTGAGGATAAATCATAGCAAAATTAAATCATCCAAGAAGCAAATTAATTTTAATCAGATTTTTTTTTTTTTTAATAGCTAGGTATAGGCTTCTAAATTTGTACCTAGTAATTTAAGCAAATGAGCTCATTGCAAAAGTACTGAATGCCATTACAAAGGCAGTGGGAGAAGGAATTTGTTTGAGGTCACTAAATGAACAGTGTTCATGTGAGGCTGGAAACCTGTAGCTCTGCAGAACAACAGCTTGTAGGAGTGACAACTGAGTAACAGAGCCATTACATAAATGCAAGGACAGCTAAATGGACAATGAGGCACAGGGAGAAGATCTTTACCTTAGGGAGCTGAATGACCTTTCAGTATCATGACTGCAAAACAGCTCTCAGATGTGCTGAAAGCACTTTTTGTCTAGCTTTTCCCACATTTTTAATAAATTGATCTTCAAAGGGTTGATAACTCTGCAATTTCTTTTCTGGTGTTTTTCATGTGAATAGTAACAGCTACCATACAAAGACAAACTAGTTGATAGGGGCTTATTACAATGTACTGAAATATTTTCAAAGAAAGACTCAGTAATTTGTTCTTGTTGTATAACCCCACATGATTCCTGTCAAAACTTGGTGTGAATTTGCAAGCAACTTATATTTTTCTCCGATGGAATATTTGAAATAAAAATAATTTGCTTTTTGTTCTCACTGTAGTATGGCAAATTTTTCTGTGGTGGTAGTTTGGTAGTGAATGAGCTAAATGTGTCAAATATCATAAAACTGTAGGGCAGATATTAATGATCAGCAAAATGATTCACTGCCAATAATAATGAGACATGATCTTGTGCCTACAGTGCCACAAACTGTGTGGGTTTCTCTTTCTAATTAGAAGCTCTGGAGAATCTTAGCTTTAGTTGGCCTTGGCTCTAAATTCTTGGGATATCAGTATGCCACCAAAAAAAAATTTAGGGCATGAATGACAGTAAATTGTTGTAATTCTGGGCAAATTTCATTGAATGTAAGATATTTTGAATGACTCAGTTAAGAATCAATAAAACTATAACTGGCAGAAAATGTTAGATGACTTGAACTAAAATCTCAAGTAATTAAATTTATTAGATAATGACTCAGAACAAACAAATTTGATGTGCTATAAATTAACTTTTCTTACCTTCCTGACATTTAAGTGACCATCAGAAATAGTTCTTATATAGATTTAACATGTCTTTGGCTACTTTTCTGATATCAGCATTCAATGTTGTTCTATACTTTCACTCTCTATATAACAAAGCTCCCTCTACAAAACCAAGTCTAATTACACACTTCGCTTTTTTTATGGGTACAAAGGGCTTAAGAATGATTTTTCCTCTTCATGATAGCTTTCAAGTTTTGAAATTTGTTGCTTTGGTTTTCATTTCTTCATTCCTTTGTCTGTGTCTCCAACTTGGAGGTATGTGACTTCAGCAAACCTTCCCCTTACAATCATTGTCTATGTGTATGCTTTTTTGCAAAATATTTTGGCTTTGCTGAAACAGTGACATGTGTGAGAATAAGCCCAACCCAGTTCTGACTGAGAACCCCTGACCTCAGAGTCTAAACCTACATACATACATTATAAAAGGACCTCATCTGCATGAGTTATACCAAACTGTGAAACATGAGTCCAAGTATGTATGATTGCAATACCTAGTAGGATGTGCAAATTTACAAAAGTGGCTAAATAATCAGTCTTTGAAAAATCTGTTTACAATTGCTTTTCCTTTTTCTTTTTATTTTTTTTTTAATATTGTCTTGCATCGTTTTTCAGAAAGCTATAGTAACTGTGTTGCCGTGGACAGTCTAAGAGCAAAAATGATAGGCTTATTATCAAATTGAGTGCACAGTTCCACTAAAATGCTAATGACTTTTACATCCTCTTAGTCCATGGTGGTGAGTCGAGTGAAATCACAAAGTAACTCTAGACTAAAAATAAACCTTATCAACATAAAAGAACTTTTATTGCTCATAATATCGTCCTACACACATTGGTTCCATCCAGATACAGTAGTAAGGATGACAGTAAAGAATGAGTTTATTTTTAGGAAGCACTGTTTTTTACTTTAATGTCAAGAGCTTGATATTACACTAATAAAAATAATTATATAATGGAGAATGCTTAAATTCTCGTGACTAATTATTATATTGGTTTAATGAGTAGTGTACCTATGTACTGGTATCCCCATAGTAAAGCACTTTTACAAAGAAGGTGACAGAAGGGATATTAAATTGTCTATATGGAAGGTTGAACTAAAATATTCTTTATTCCATGTGAACTGAGATTTAAAATAAGAACTTGTAAAAGATTTTAGCAGAGAACATTTTTTGCCTGTGTAATATGAATTTAGGGATCTTTAAAGGCAGTGATTAAATAAGACAGAAAATATTAATGCTCAAGTACTCCTATGCCCATTGAAAGATAATGTTGTATACTGCTCAGATGTGGGCTTCTGTCTAGGTCTATCTCAAAGCCTTGTGAACTTCAGATTCTTTACTTCAATTGCCTTTTCAGGGCATAAATTAATGAAGATTAACAAAATAAAAAATGGGACATTCTGATTGCAATTATTTTAAAACGTGACTCTGAAAATGATAATGTTGAAGAAACAACAGAAATTTACTTTGATAATGAAGGAGGGCAGACAAATTTTTTATGCCCTTTGAGTCTTAAACTAAAAAGGATATAAATTGTAATTTAACCCTTTATAAGCTTGAAAGAGAGCTTTCTAATTCTTCTTCTGTATAGCATGACTTCAAAGTCTTGTAAAGGGAAGTGGAAGTCAATGGGGACTGAGATTTGCCATTCTGCTTCCAGACCCAATAAAGATTTCCTGGTTTAGAAATCCTGTGGCAGGTTCTGCCTTTACTCATGTATATTGGATTTATGATGGCCATTTTAGTAAGTTACCTACATTTTCAATATAAGAGTAGAGCACCAGATTTTTGTTATGACTAAGACCAGATTCAGAATTTTAATTCATATCTAGTATTATTACCTCACTTTTTTCCTATTTGAGTGCTGCATATTTACAATAAACTCATTAGCAAGGTTAAAACCTCTAGATCTATGTGATCTGATGGTTTATTTTAGCACATCTATATCCTTCAATATTAAATAACAAATAATAAAAGTATTATTAATTCATGCTTGAAAGTTGTTCAAAAGCAGTTTTTTATAAAAAACATAATCACACTAGTGCAACTCTTTTTGGAAGAAAGATTATTTGCAAAGCACTGGGATTGTAGGTTTTTGAGACCTATACAATATGGGGGATGACCTGAAAGACATTCTGAATTATCTGAGCTGGAAATCCGCTAATAATTACTTTGAAATTTTATAATTACACAGAACATAGATAATTTAACCCCAAATTCCTTTCAGTTTTGTCAGACTGGGATATCTAGCAATCTGGAATGCAATTATCCATAAGGAGTTAACTATAGAGGTCCGTGGGGAACAAATCTTTACAAATGTTTTCTAAACATCAGCACGTTTTAGAGCAGATGTTTTCTGTATGCACAGTACCATCCTCATAGACACTCTGACCTCAGCAAATGAATTGGTAGTACATACAAGCACAAACATTATTAATCAAAGTGACAGAGAAACTTCCTGTAAATTTATATTCCTTTTCAATTTAATTTTTAAAAGAGGTCTGCAAAGAGGTCTGTTGTGTTTTGGGTTTCTGGTCATTGTCTTCCTTTTTTTTTTTATGCATAACAATCTTCTAATAATCAGCCAGGAAATTATTTGCAGCAAAGGACTAATAACAAAAATTCACATTTTACAGTTGGTTAGTAACAGCCTCATTTCTTCTTTCTCCACTCACCTCCCAGTGAAAAGGGCAACATAAAATGCTTTAGGCATTGGAGCCTTTGAGTGTAGGGGATGGCTTCAGAAAATGAGACCTGCTAGAGCTTCAGAGTAGCAGAAGCAGAGTCTGTCACTGGTTTTGGACCCCTGAGGCTATGCTCTTTGTGTTGACTACCTTCCTGCTTCCACATCAGCATTCTAGCATTTCTCAGGTTCGAGGTGAAGACATTACCCTATACTCTGCTCCTGGAAGCTCTAAAGCTCGATTCCTCAGACTTGTGTTTCTAACCTGATCTCAGAGAGATTCTCCCTAAAACACATGCAAAGCCTGAGTGAAGATACTTCCACACAGAGAAATACCAAGAGGGAACATAGTTTGAGCATCTTACTGCAGCACTTACTCAGTTCCTCTGAGGTAAATTGGAGCACAGAATATTTTACAAATTTTTTGTACAGCAAAATTGATACTGTCTTTGAACTGACCCTTCCCAAAGATGTATTGTGAAGAACTTGGTTCAACAACATTTCACAGTTATAGAACTCCATTCCTTATTTCTTACCCAGGCATCTGTGTCAGGGGACTGATGAGGCTCTCACAGTTCTTGTTCTGATGGGCAAATTACACCCATAGCAATTTATTAGTACTTACTAAATTCCAATCTCTTTATTTCCTCCTCTGTTAAAATGAATTTTGTAATAATGATTTTTTTCTTCCCTACTTTCATTTCTTTTCTTGCATTTATTAGTGTATAGCTTCAGAAGGCTTATCTTCCCTGTATTCTCTTTGACATCTTCTTAATATATCTTTAAGCTAGTTTAATGCTCTGCTCGCCTGCTATTTTCAATACACTTATTATCGATGATAGGTGTAATAGAAACAGTGTTACTTTTGAAAAATGGCTGGACATTTCGCTACTGTCATTTCACTGAAAAATAGGAGTTAGTATAATGCATATGAAAAATACCAGCAGAAATAAAAGATCAAAAAGGGATAAAAAAATCAAAGCAATTTTTCTTCTTTTCAGATGCCAGATTGAGACTCCTCAGTGTAGTTTAAACAATGATTTATTAGTCTTTTGAGATTAGAGAAGTTTGTATCTTCTTAAGCAGAATTTTTTCTTATCCTGAAAATAAAAGGATAACACCATAATGTACTAATTATTCTTGAAGTTTATAAGTTAATGTGTTTCTATGTGGAATTCCTTTTCATAGCTGTCCCTACTTCCATGTACCTTGATGTAATAGCTGTAGTCTTAACAGGAGACTAAAATAAATTATAAACATAGTAAAAAATGTCATCTGTTAATGAGAAGAAATGTATTTTCAGCATAGCAGCAAAAATATTGTTTTGCCATATCATTTTCCATTTCATTTATTATTTCATTTTTTATCTGTAAATGTCAGATCAGGTTTAGTTCCTGGGAAAATCTCCTGCAAGGACAAGAAGACTTTCACTACATAGGGGAAACTGAAAAAATAGAAGACTCGATTTATGTACAGACTACACGAAGCTCAGCCACCTCAGTTCTGTCATCTAATTAACACTGGACGGATTCTTGCATGCATTTTGGTTTTGCATCTTTTCTTGGTTATCTTTTTCTCAGAATGCTAAAGAGTGAGAGAATAGTTGACACCTTTAAAATGGCAGAAAATGCTCATTAGTGTTCAGCTGAAAGACTAACTAGACAGTGACCGTTGTAGGTAAGCTGAAGACTGGTAGAACCAGAAAGCTTCTTTTCATTTGGACTTATAATCAAAGAAGGTATAGAAGAAAAATAAAGAATAAGAAAATGTGCAGGAAAAAAATACCCACATCCCAGTCAATTAATCTCCTATGTTTAGTTTTATAAACATACCTTCTACTTCACAAAAGCTTGCATGTCTGTTTTTCCGATGATATCTGTTGGCTTAATAACATTTCTCTGGAAATTTTATCTTATTAAGACATTTGCCACTGGCTATTCCTACATGTAGAGAACAGATTAATTCAATGAAAAAATGATGCAAGTTGAGAGACATTTGTTAATGAATTTGTACTGGTTCATTGTTTGATATTATCACTGTGAAACAGGAGGAAGTCACCAATTTTCACTGAATTTTGAGTTGCTGTGTCTGTGGTTCACATGTCAAGAACACTCTGAAATGACAAGAAGAAAAGAGATTCACATAAACTCTCAAAAAGCAGAGCAAGATCTCTGTCTGCAGACTGAACATCTCAGTAATTATTGGAGAAACCACAGGGCCAGAACCTTAGCAGCTGTAAATCAGTAAAACTTCACTAAGCCAAACATAACTACCTTAATTTACAGAATCGGACTATTACAATATGACCTTAGAAGGTTTTATTTACAAGACACACTCTGTCTAACAGCAGGTGCAAAGTACTTTCTACAGTTTAAGCTATTTGTGAGGAAAGGCCCAGACTGACTAGGAGGAAAGGATTTAGTGCAGTTCATGTGGAAACTGTGGTGATTGATTTAAAATATGCCTAAAAAAATCCGCACAGCACTTCAAAAGAACAATGAGGTTTGAATTGCCAGTTGTCTGAGGGGCAGCTCATTATGCATTAGAAACAAAACTTCATTTTACATAAGTGTTTCAATGGTCCTCCTTGTATAACGCTCAATCAGGTACTTTCATGCTTGTGCTCAATACAGCATTACACTCTTCAAATTCTGTGGCAGATACCAGAAAATTATGTAGTAACTCATGTGTACCACCGTTGCAAGTATTCGGGAATCTCCGTGCATGAGCTGACTGTGTTCCATGATAATTTGCTTGAATTTTCAGACAAGTCAGATTTACGTCCACAAAATAACTCTGTTGTTGTAAGGGACTAGAAACTTGTCTCAACATTGGTGGCAGGTAGGCTTAACTACCAAAGCTTAATCACCACGGCAACTGAGTGGGGCAGTTTCAGCCCATTGAGTCCCACCCCACAGGAATGTGTGTCCTGTTATCTTGGAGTACCCGTCCTCTGTGCATGCGCCCGAGCCCAGAGTCAATTGACAGTGGGGAGGGGGCTGGGAACCCCTAGAACTTCCGAGAATACTCAAGTGACGGTACTGGGCATGCACCCCACTGCCGAGTGGGAGGCGTGGGTATGCAAAACAGTCATTGACTATGCAAGAAGACACCCCTATGAAAGGGGAACCAGCGGAGACCACGAGGGAGCGTCCAGGAACATCTACCTTCCACCAGGTTCGAAGATAGATCAGGCGCATCGGGCCGCACCAGCCGCACGGACAGCACATAGACCCGCGGCGG
>NW_009260268.1:5984972-6024321 GCF_000687185.1 Egretta garzetta | reverse complement strand
TCTTTCCCTTTCTCACTTTTCCTCTCATTCTCTGCTTTTCTCTCGCGCATTTATTGTTGGCCGAATAAAGTCACTTGGCACTTGACTCTGTTTTGAGTCTTAATTCTGTTTCCGAGAATGTAAAAGGAACCTAGTCACGATAAAATATTGGAGTTAATCAGAAGTTAAGCCCAGCCACCCCCAACCTCCCAGAATTATCTGAGGTCGGTTGGAAAGCAAGGGGGATTAACCTCTGCCAAATTCTTCAACCCAACAGTGGATCGTGACAGTTGTGTTGCCTATCTGTTCTCAACCTCTAATGTAAAGAGAACAAAGATGTCTTGTTGAACTCACAGACTCATATGAATACAAAAATGCCATTAAATAATACATTAAGGAGCAATACTGTCTCATTCAATAGGATAACATTTTGTGTGATATCGAACAGTAACCGTAAAGAATGTACGTCTTAAATGTGACAGTGTTTTCAATAGCCCTTTAAAACTCCAATATTATAGTTCCTAACTACCGTCCTGTTTTAACCATTTGTTTCTCTGCTTATGGTAATATTACATCAAATAGGGGAACACTTTTGTTGAAGTTCCCTTATGTAGAACAATCAGGAGAAAAAATAATTTATAGGACTGAAATTTAAGCTGGTTCTGTAATAAAATCTTACTTCCCCAGCTGCTGGCACATGTTAAACAAATTCCTTCCTATTCTGATCTGTCCCTGACACATGTAGAGCCATGACTGTAACTTCCTTAGGGTTCAGTACAAAATTGCTTTAGATGCTTAAGTTCCTGCAGATTCCCTTTAGCACCTTAAACAATCGGTGTTCTTTTTCTTATGAAGAACTGTGACTTTTCTTCTTTTGTCTTGTGTTGTTTACCTTATCACGTAGCTTTTAGCTTGATGCTACAGATCTTGCCTCTTTCCATTTTTTTTGGAAGTTTTAGTGAACTCATTGACGACAACAACTACAAAGCTGTGCTATGACTACTTGGAGTTCTCAAAATTGAATTTTTTTATACCTTTTATCAAGCAGAGGTAATTTTTAGGAAAAGATATACATTAAGAGTAGCATCGTGGCTTTCTGAGAATATTTTTCAAGCTTTTTCAATCATCTCACTAAAACTTTGGTCTCCAGTTTCGGGCCTTTTCTACTGCACAATATCGGAGGAGCTGTAGTTAGGATCCTAGAGTTATCACATGAGAGAAAATGCAATACATTTTTCTTGTAGCCTTGAGTTATACAGAATGTCAAAATTTTTTCTTAGTTGTGCAGTTAGGTATTTGCCCATAAAGAACAGTAAGATTAGACATTTTGTGTAACTATAATTTTGTACTTATGAGCTTTTAAGATGGCTTTGACACGATTTCATAGATTCTGTGTCACATATAGCTTACAGAAACCAATATTCCGTTATAATAATATTGTTTCAGTTCTGGGTTTGTCTAAATTGGATTCTGTTGCTTAAGAATTGAAAGCTATCTTTCAGAACACAGTTCTAAATTACTTTTACTGCAGTGGTTTTAGCTGTATAGCAATGGAATCTCCTCTATTAAAGATTTCACACTGATTTTTCCTTTTTTTTTCTCTCTTCTTGCAAAGGGTGTTGTGCCCTTATCACCAATTTGCCATGCTTCATCCCTTGCCTTGTAAGTGACTTTTCTTTTAACCAGCATTGGTGGCATAAATGGCCACAGATGTATAAGTGTATGAAAAGATTTTTTTTTACAGTAAAAGACTTAATTTTTTTTCCCCAACAAATTTGCTTTTTGGAACAAAAAACATTATCGGTAGTTGTTTGAACATACCGCAATCCTTACCCAACTGATTTTCAAATGCTTCCACAAAACAGAAAGTCTTGATAAATAAGGTTCTAATGATTAAAAGTGGACAGAAGAATCTACTTACAGAAATAGGAACCATGGCTGAAAATACTCAATCTGTAGCTCTGTTCATTTTATACACCTAGAAAAGCCCACCTAAGTGTCTCAACTTATCCCAAGTGTGGTAATATAAGCTGGGAAAGTTACGTGTACTGTCTGATTTCACACCATTTGGGTTTCAGTGCATATATCAGAGAACAGTTCTACCTAGGAGACAGTAATTAGCCAGAACACTTCTGGAAAACCATGTGTTTGTAAGTGTCTCACAAACAGTGCCTTTTAATGCAAATTATTGCAGCTTTTGATATCTCGGTAATCTATCCATGAACAGCATAGTCTTTCCTCAGATGACCATTGTGGTATGCAAGAAATGCAGAAGCCGAATGGGCAGTAATTGCAAGGTCAAGAAGAGGAGGAGCAAGAGGGCATCACCGTGACCACACAGTGATTGGCAGGACTGGAATGTGGCCTTGCTATAAAACTTAGGGCTCGAAATTAAACTGCGTCACTTGGAGCATCCATACTGTGTATGCTGTGTTTCCTTGACCTGCAGACGGCAGGGTGTCTGCGTGATCCTTCGGGTAACCTTAAAGTTGATACAAGAAGCAACAGACCATGACATAGGTAAACAGGGGAATCACTCCAGCTGAAGTAGCAAACTTTGACTGTGACAGTTTCAAAGGGAAGGATGGGGTGATAGGGAGCAAAGGTATTTCAGCACAATGTGGTTTATCTATGAACAAAATAAGTCCTTTGAATATCAAATCTTATTTATAAATGAGCAATTACAGTCAATTAGGGATAATGTAGAATAACATTGCACTGAGCAGCCTTAAAGTTAATGAATACCTTAAAAATATGATTCACACGTGTGATACGTTAAAATTTTAATGTTCTTTACATATTCTCTATTAGCAGTTTCACAGTTTTATTCAATACACGCTGAAATGTTCAGGAACTTTATACCTTCTCATGACACTCTAAGCCTCCTGTAATTGTTACTTTGCTTCAGTAAAGAAATATGATCAACTTAAAAATTGATTTCAGGGTGATTAACAAGAATGAACAAACAAATAAACAGAAAAACCCTATGATGATTTTCTTCTGTCCGTGTTTAAATTTTAGTGAGCCTTCCTATTCACTGACTGTTTAGGTATTAAATATTATACAGTCTGAAAAAATAAGCCTATCACTTATGGATATTTATATCTGTGCATATTTATATGGTCCTGATTAATGGATAATCCCTTTAGCGATCATCAGCATGAAGAGCACAGATTCACAAAAATCAGAGATGGGGAAGAAACACCGCTTAGATCATTGGATTTATTCCCTTGCTAGTATAGTAAGATGGATTAGGAAGGCACCAGTAAATTAAATATGGAAAGTTTTCAGGCACATAAGATTTACCACATCTCATTAATAATTGAGTTTCCAAAGTGTTCCTGCTAGAGGGCTCAGTAAACATTCCATTTAGTTGAGGCAAGAATGTGTTTGCTGATCCAAATCTGGCATTTTGACCAACCTCAGAAAAATAGTGGTTTATTTACTTATTTATCTTTTCAAGTGCCTTTGGATATTTTTAGGGTAGGTTGTTGGGGTTTTTTTCACGAAAGTGTCTCAACTGGCCATCAGTCTTTCAGACAAACAGTGACCTAAAGGATTGAGGCAAGGTTGCCTTAACACCAACATTGTTTACAGAATATCTGTCTTCCCCTTTCACGTTTTGTTTTCTATGGTTGTATATATGTTATGAACAACTAACTGTTAACCAGTCATTATATTCCAAAAATAATAAACTAGAATACATTTTTAATTTTTTTTTTTTACTTTGGTTTTAGTATTTTTTTCAGATGTACATGGTGCCTGAATTTCTGTGTATACAGAAGAGTTGCTATTTTTCCTTAGGCTTTTTTACTGCCACAATACATGTTAAAATGCATGTCCAAAAATTTGCTTTGGCTTAGAGTTCAGCAAGCACCATGGGTCCAAAAGTGCTGAGGTTTAGACATATTTTAGATACATCAGATTTACTGTGCATGCACAGAGCATCTGTGCAACATATGCTCACTTAGACTTGATGGGTCATGGATGAACAAGTGAAGAGGTTATTTGTTTGGGATCCCTTGAAATTCTGAGCAAATCAGCCAAGGCACTGTTTCCTGCACAGACAAGTGGAAAAAGGAGATATATCCTGGAAACTCTCCTCAGGATGTTATTGGGAGATACTTGCAAGGAATGGAAGATTTTTTTCCTTGAAATCACATTTCTGGTTGCCTGGCATTGCTGATCTGTTGCAAAGTAGTTGTAAGGAAAGATGAAGAGTTAGGTCAACCCAAGAGGAAAAAGAAAATCCATATACCTTCAGTTATCAGGTCAGCCTTGAGTGTAAAGAAAACAGTAAGACCACAGGCGTGGTTCTTAATCCTCTTAATAGACCTTAATAATAATCGATATTAAAAGTTCTTAGCAATACGGATACAAATACAAACCTGTATGCAAATATCAAGAAGGTTATATTATAGCTGTGAAGAATGTATCCTTCTACATTTATTAATTTGTCATAGAATATGTTTAGTAGTTAATAGTGGAGGTGTTCAGACAATTTAATGGAATTTGGGGAGTAAGCAAGACCATGACAGGCAAAGAGCAGGACCCACTCTTCTGTAAAGTACAGACTCTGGAAGGCAGCTTCATAGTTTCAATCTTCCTGTGTTCTTTTCCTCTATGCTATTTTCTAAAAGACATATATAATAATAAATTGCTATGATCTGAGTTCATATAGAGATACATAAAATAGTTAAGATGTCTATAACTACAAGTTGGAAATATACTGTGAAAGACAGAGTGTAAATCTAGATGCCTATGGTCACTTAACCAACAATAATACCTTTTTTAAAAATAAGTGGAAAGATCCTTTATCCAAGATACCTATTCAGAGTAAAGATGATCATTAATCCCCTCACACATGAAAGCATAGTACCAAAAAAAAAGTAACAGAAAGGAATCAGAAGACTTCTCTTAAGGAGGAATTGCTAATTACAAAGGATGTATTTTTTTAGTTGCATAAAGAAATGCATGCTATTGGAGCATATACTGAGTCTACTCAAAAGGTACTTTTCAATTAGAGGTATTGTATTTTATAAATTTACTATTTACTAAGCTCTTATAATTTTAGCAAACACTGGTTTAAATATGCTACAGAATACATTAAGTTGCATCTACTTCATATTTCTTTTTATCGGTGTGTCATTTTTCCCCTTGAAATGCCTGAGATTAAAGACACAAAACATTCAAACTCCTGGTTTCAGCTGAGATCTTTTTTTTTCCTAGCAGCTGACATAGCGCTGTGTTTTGGACTTAGTATGAGAATAATGTTGATAACACATTGATGGTTTAGTTGTTGCTAAGCAGTGCTTACACCAGTCAAGGACTTTTTCAGCTTCCCCTGCTCCGCCAGGTGCACAAGAAGCTGGGAGGGGGCACAGCCAGCACAGCTGACCCCTACTGGCTAAAGGGCTATTCCAGACCATATGACATCATACTCGGGGGGGAGTTGGCTGGGGGGAGAGCAATTGCTGTTTGGGCTGGGCTGGGCATTGGTCAGCAGATGGTGAGCAACTGCATTGAGCATCACTTGTTTTGTATATTCTATTACCATTATTATTATTGTTGTTGTTATTGTTATTCTTTTCCTCTGCTGCTTTATTAAACAGTTTTTATCTCAACCCATGGGTATTACTTTTTTTTGATTCTCTCCCCCATCCCACTGAGGGAGGTGGGGGAATGAGCGAGTGGGTGTGTGTTGCTTAGTTGCCTGCTGGCTTAAGCCATAACACAAACTGATGTTTACTGATCTTAAATTTTTCTTCAATATTTTTCAAATTTGATTTTTAAATTAAAATTGTTTTTCAATACTAAAGATTTATATCTAATCTGGTGAACTAATCTGATGCTAGAGGTGGTAAAAATAATACTGAACAAAAAACAGTCTGTGAGCATAGGGCTCATATTAATTGCAGAATTAACATAATCTGATAATTTCAGTAATTTCTTACAAAATTGAAAAAGACAATTAGAGGGCAAAAGGAGTTGACAAAAAAGGTCAATGACATGTATAATAACTTCTGAAGTTTGAATAACATTTTAATATCTGTAAAGAATTGATCATATTTTTAAAGTACTGTGAAGTAGCTATAAATTACACCTATCAAAAACTCATGAAACAGAAGTGTTGCCCCAGGAAACAAACTGCCTATGAGGAAAAAAAAAAAAATCTAGCAGACAATTTAAAGATGCTTTGAGAATTTCCAATGAAAAGAATTAAAACAATTAGAGGTATGATGCAAGGTATTAAATAAGCTGAAATGAGCTGAAGACATTATTAAGACCAACTTGTAAAAAGTACTAGAACAATAAAGTAAAAAAGGTATTTTGTTTTCCCTGTTTATAGAAAGAATGGTGTATAAATACTGTATAAATGCTGTCTCCTTCCAGTTCTTCCTTCATATACTAAATATCATGGTTAATCATATTCACCTCTGCACCAAGCATAGCTGGAAAACACAGAGGCATTACAGCACAAAAGATTGAGGAATTTTTCAGTTCAGCACTTGAATCTTAGAGTAAATAACTGTAAATACATCAACACAGATGAAGTAAACTCTAAGCTGTTGCTAAAGAATTAAATGTAACCCTTCTCTGTAATTATGTAAATGTCTAGGAACATTCCATTGCTGTTTAAACAACCCAATCTTTTAGATACTTCCAGCTTCTGTTCATTTTTTAGTTTAGATATTCCTGAAGACAAAGTATGAGTAATGAACATTATTCTCTTTGGGCTTAGTTATGATTTCTGTTACTGACCATTTTTAAACTGTTGAAGTTATCCATGATAAATAAAGCAGAAATAGTTAGCTCATGAATATTTTTCATTCCCTGCCTCTAAGCTTTTTTACAGTACAAATAAATACACTATTTATCTCTTTCTGATTTTCACATTTGACATTTTCTAATAAAGCTATTATGGCTTCCTTTGGGACAGACCTAGTCTCAAAAATGCTACTTCTCTGAAAAGATCTTTATAAAGGAAAAAGTCCATAGAGATTGTGATGGAACTTGCCACTGTTCATTGTTTACATGCTCTTTTTTAAAATCAGTGCACTAATTACAGTTAATAAATGTCATACCAAACTTAAAAGAAAGAAAACATGTCTTCCAAGATTCAGATAAGTTTACAAACACTCTAGAAGGATGAAGAAACAGATAAATTCTAAATTTGTCTCATTATTTGTTAGCTAGATACATTTTAGTAGCTTTAAATTAAAGTCACCTGTTGTCTAGGAATTTAAAAAACTTTTTTTACCGTATACTTGAAAAACTATTACAAATTTAAAATTAAGAAGAAATAATAGCACAGATTTTCAAACAGTTCTCCAATAGTCTCTGATAATAAAGTCTAAAAAAACCAAGGTCTTACTTGAGTATACTCTATATGGTATTTCCTTTGAGTCAATGCTACTGTTTTCATGTTCAATTTTTGGGTTGAGCTTTTTTGACTGTTAGGGCTTCAGGTTGATCATATATTAAGGAACATATTTTTCTGTTCACTGTAGAGAGCAAACACTGATGGCTTGATGGGTATATGTGTATAAGTGCTTATAAAATAAAAGTTGTTTTATGAAAAATATCAAGCATTTCAACTACACAAGGTGTCTTATTTTTATTTTTATGTCACAGGAGGAAAAGATAGACAAATCTGAGCAGGTGATCTTAGTTTTTTAACCAGGGAAAGTATCTGAAGCAATGTTTAAGTGAATGGTCTAACAATTGATACAACCTTAGGGAAGCTTAAGCAGGGAAAATAATAATTTGGAATTGGCAATACAGCATACTTATTTTATGTCCCTAACAGAAAGCTGTCACTACCAGAAAGATGTGTTGAATATTGTATGAACTTGCTGTGTTTAGGACAAATGACTTCAACCTTTAAATTAACACCTTCTTTTGTTTCTTGCCACTTCAGTTGTAACTTATTCATTAAAGTTAGCAGTCAGCAGTTTGAAGATGACTGGCATTGCCTTCATTTGTGTTAATAAAAGAAATATGTGAGCTACTGGTTTCTATCTCCTTTTGTTTCAAAGGAAAATAAAGTCATTAGCAGCTGGCAAAGATGACAAAATCTGGCCCCAGCTGTCTTGCCTCCTGTTAGTCCTCTAGTAGCCTATGGTCAGTGTTCATGGTGATCCACACATACACTGTTCTTGTATCCTGGGAAAACCCTGAATGGAGGTAAAAAAGGAAAAGAAAGTATAATCCAAAGC
The DNA here is from genome assembly GCF_000687185.1 of Egretta garzetta. Taxonomy (NCBI): domain Eukaryota; kingdom Metazoa; phylum Chordata; class Aves; order Pelecaniformes; family Ardeidae; genus Egretta; species Egretta garzetta. The sequence continues at coordinate 6,016,123 of NW_009260268.1, read as the reverse complement.
TCATTTAGTTTTGTTGTTTAAGAAAAAAAAAAATCCATTTTATTGCAAAATAATCCTGTCTGACAGTTAGAAATAAAACAAACAGTCCAGTAGTGAGCAGCCTTGCAATCAGTTTCTTTTGGAGTTTTTCTTATCTCTTAACTGACTGTCATAGCCTGCACGTAACTTTGGGCAGTTGCATGTTATGCCTTTTACTGCTTTTTTCCTTTTGCATAGATAACAAAGTTGACATGGAGTGAGCAACCCACACATCCTTACTTCTGCATACCTGTGCTAACATCCTAGATATCAGTTATTATTTGTAAACACTCTTGCACAAGTCACTGAAGGAGAGGAAAACATGTACAGCCAAGTGAGGGGGAGTGTATGTACTGCAGTCACTGTTTCAAAGATAGAATATCATCACTTGAGGTGACTAACACTATCATCTTTTCACAATATTCACAACTTTCTGCTAGGTCCTTTACAGCAGCTAAGAGAAAAACATCTGAGGAAGCATGCCCAGGCTTGAATTTGTCTGTAAGATGTTAACAGACTGGCTCCGTAAAGTCAAACTGAAGTCAATCTGCAAACTGGTGGTGTGTCAGAAAGGCCACCATTTGTTTCAATGTGGAACATTTCCTTCTGGGCATCTGTTAAGACAATCATTATGTTAACTTGGATCAAAAAATATTCCCTGTCATTTACCTTAACATGACATTCTTAGATTCTGAAATTGCTGCAGAGAAATTAAGTTTTTACTGAATCTTCCAAATCTTTTTTGTAAGACTGCTAAATATATCTTTATAAGGACAAACATGAAAAATAATAAGCATAAAGAAATAATATTTCTGCATGAATTATGATATAATCTCCAATTGCAAATTTTGTCCCTTTTAATATAGAGAGTGGAATATGGTCACAAGGCTCTTTTCAATGTGAATTAAAACTTTTTGCTGAAATTGTCAAGCCTGCTTTTGACAGCAAAAGTGTTTGATTTCTGTCACTAGTGACCATAGTACACACAGTCTTGAGATACAGCAGCAATGTTTTCACAACACTAAGAAGTAATCTAAGTGTAGAGAAACACACATGTGCGTGCAGGTGAAGGGAATTGGAAGCAAGGAAGGGGCACCAGACATCACATATTGAGTATTCATTCCAGATATTTTACAGTCTTCGGCCACAGATTTACAGTTGTAATTTCCTAAATTTTAAAGAGAAGCTTACTCTATCAGTGGGAATGAACTGTCTACCTCCATCGTATGAAGTTATACCACCTTAAATGATGACATCTTCTTAGGGCTAAGTCCTCAATTCTGTGGGCTGAAGGTGGAAAGGGATCATAGAATCATAGAATTGTTTAGGTTGGAAAAGACCTTTAAGATCATCAAGCCCAACCCTTAACCTAACCCTGCCATCCCACCACTAAACCATGTCCCCAAGAATCACGTCTACCCATCTTTCAAATACCTCCAGGCATGGGGACTCAACCACATCCCTGGGCAGCCCATTCCAATGCTTGATAACCTCTTCATTGAAAAAAATTTTTCCTAAAGTCTAACCTGATGAATCAGGCATATTGGTTAGTTGTAGGTTTCAAATATATTTGCTGAAAGGAAATAATGAAAGTCTTAGTAAAAAGCTTATGCTCCATTTCAGGTTCCAGGGAGAAGGATGTCTAACAAAAAGAATTCCCTAAGGCTGACCATTTTGTCTTAGTTGTTGTCTACACTTTCATCTCTGTTTCAGTTCTCAGCCTAACCTCTTTCCCAGCCACAGCTGCCTTCTGATTTTTCACTCAATTTTGTCCTCTTCCCACTTCATAATTCTCACATTACAATCTTCTTCTCTCCCTCATAGGGTGCTTCACTGTAGCGGGACTCTCCAGATTTGACCTGAAACAGGGGAGTGCTGGAGGTTTTCAATGAGATTATTGCACATGGTATTATGGGTTTATGAGCTTTTAATTTTTTTTGCCTCTTCTCAATGGCAAGAAAGTGTATACATCACCTGTCAAACCATCAGGAATGGTAGAACTGTTTGTGGTGAAACCGATAATACTGACAAGTACTCTTTGCTTCGCAAAGTTATAAGTAACCAAAAGTGAAGTCTTGTAATGGAAAGTCTCAAGCATGCTTGACTGTAGGTGGCACTACTGGCTGTGTCTGTGAAAAAAAATATTGGAAAGCTTCCAAAGGACCTCATCCTACAAACGCTTTCATGGACAGTTTCACTCCTGTAGAGCATTCTCAAGAATAAGGATGTACAGCTATATATATTTGCAACTTTGTGCCTTAAGTCTATATCCCATAGTCAGCAAAAGGAGCTGAATTATCTTGTCGGTTGCTGCGTTTTACTTAAAAGGAAATGAAAGCTACACAAAACGATAATGTATGTCTATATGAAATGAGTCAGAATACAACAGCTGATCAGAATTAGATGAACTCTCTTACATTTTTGCTAAAAAAGATTGATCCTTTACTCGCAGTTTAAATTATCAGTTTCAGACAGAAATAAGCCTAAAAGTGTTCATAATTAATGGTCTTATACTCAAGGTTTTGGTTTTTTTTTTCTTTTATTTATAATAGTACCAGACAGAGTGACAAAGTGACAAAAGATGACAGAGTGCCAAAGGTACAGTGGATACCCCCTAACTCCTCTCCATTTCAGAACCTTAAATCTGTTGTGTTGTGGATATTTTTTTCATCTAAACTATGTCTAATCTAATGCAATAACGCATAGGAATTGATTTATCAAATTTTGTGTTGGATTGTATATCGCCATCAAATATCAATACATTATTATTTTGCAGTGCTAAAATATTTGTTAGGTAATTCAGCTCTGAACTGCACTGGCATCTGCTTCTGCTTTGTGTAGCTATGTATTGACATAAAAAGAAAAAAACATCTGGTGTGCAAAAAGTAACTTGTTGGCTGTTTTTTAGCAAAGAGGTGAGCAGACAGGTTTTTCAAGCTTTGCTAGATGGAAAAAAGATCAGGCCAACCCAGATCATACAACACCAAGATCTGTTCCAGATCAGTAAACCCTTTTTTATTCAATTTAGTCCCATGTTAGAAGTAATCATCACATTTTACTTTATGCATTTCTAATTTCAATGTTCACGCCATATAATTATTCTCTATAATCAAACCTAACTGGTGGTTTGCTACGCTGAGCTATTGAATGAGTATTCTGGCAGTGAAGCTAGCATTTAACTATTTATTTGAGAAATGTGCAGACCCATAATTGTAGAAATTTGATAAATCTGTAATTACAATGTGTACACGTCTTTAGCACTTATGAACAATGACAGCTAAAGAAATAACTCACATCAAGCAATAAAAGGGAACCCTGAAAGTGACTGGCATGCTATGACGAGTTATTGTTCACCATTTTGACCAGAATGCCAAGTCTATTCTGCTTCCGGTCAGATTATAAATAAGACAATAAGTCCAGGGCTGTTCCCATCCTCACAGAACCTGCCCTTTCCAGGTTCCAGAACATTGGTTCTGTCTCATTTGGTTGTTTTGGTTTTTTTTTTTTCTTTTTTTTTTTTAAATGATCCCAAATCAAGCAATATCCAGAAAGTCTCTGCCTTAGTAATTTGAACTCCTGGATGGAGGTGTGATTTTGATGTGATTTCACATCATCACTCATTTATTTTTAACTATTGGGACAGAAAAATATTTTAACTCCACCTATAACCCCATTTCAAAAGTGCTATAGAATATCATGCTATTATGCTTAAAGAGCAGAACATCAGTTCTTAAGTACGTATAGTAAAATATTCCTTAAATATGCATTTTTTAAAATACAGAAAATAATGCCGTCATGTATATTACAGTATTTCCAAAAGACAGAAAAATTCCTGTGCTAAAAAAAGTAATCGTAATTCTTCAGTTTAAATGTCAGGAGAATGAAAATCTCTTTTTCTTCACGATTGATTTTGTAAAGTAATAACAATAAAAACGTAAAATGTTTCTTGTCTGATTTTCTAAATTTCTTCAGTATTATACACAGATGTCTTCTGGATTTGGAGACATTGCACAGGGATGCAAAAAAAGCTGAGAGATGAGCTGGAGAGGGAAAGTTGTAACAAATTCAGTGGACATAGTTATTTGCTAAAGGGACATCTGTTGACATCTTTAGAATCCATATGTGAAAAAAGAAGCAAGAAAAACAATTGGAAACAAACTGTTAAAACACAAAACAAAACCTGTTTTCTGTTATGTTAATGTTTTGTAGATTAGCCTGGGACTTGACACATTCTTTTTCTACAACAGACATTTTCTAGAAAAAAAATAATTTATCATTTTCCAGTTAGAAATGCACATGGTAACAATGTTCCTAATTAACAGTCAGCCATATCTTCTTTTTTTTAATCTTTAAATGTGTTTCTAATTATTTTTTTTTAGGTGAGCTTCATTTAAGAAAATTTATGGTATTCTTTCTTTCAACAGGAAAAAACCCAATAATTCTGTATTAATCATTACAGTGACTCAGTATTTTGCTTTGGTCAGAGATCTAGATACATCTAGATTGCTTCCTATAACTAGTTCCATGAATATTGCTACACATGTTCTAGGGGAAGCCTTAAAGCATCCCAGCTGTACATAAACAAGGTAGCTTATCCAGGCCTAATTTCTTTTCCTGATTACAGGGATATTGCAGAGTGAATTCTATCATACAGATTGTTCCTTGTTAAGATATATAGTGAGGTGCTTATGCTTAGTTTCCCAGAGTGGCAGGAATATAAAGAGGTGTGGGAGAATGGGTCTGCGGGGCAAAATGATGATATTCTGCTGGGAGACCAGAGGCCATTAGGTACTGCAGTGCTTCAGGATCTGGGCATTTCTGTGGGAGTCTTCACCCTGATCTCCCAGCTACTTTTAATTAGCACCAGTGTTAAATGAGTATGTAATAGCTATCGAACATTAACATTCTGATTTGTTCCTTACTTTTTCCCTATGGATAATATGAAATACAATACTATACATTTATATCCACTATAAACTTGAATCTGTGCTCTGTAGCACTGGATTGATAATGTATAATTGCATGTATTAGCAGTCTTGCCACAAAGTAGGAACTAAACAGCCAAACACTGAAGCACCTTGCTAGAGTAGAACAGTTGTATTTGTGTTCAGCAGTGCTTTCTCTTGCACAGATACAGCACGTGTTTAATATTTCATTAAAGGATTGTCCTCTCTGTAAACAGCACAAGCATGTTACTTTAGCTAGCTACCTTAAAAACCATTTGTCTAATTTGTTTTATTATTACATAGGGTCAAAATCATTTTGGAAGATACCACATGGGCTGATTCAGGCAACAAGGCAGAACAGGCAAGGTCTGTTATATCAACCTACTATATAACTATGATAGTAGACCTTTCCAGAAGTTTCAAATTGTTATTGCAAAGAAGACCCAAGAACGAATTCACAAGAATGTCTTGGTTCAAGTTTATAATCTGTTTATATTAATATTACAACATGTGAATTTGATGATATCTATAATATATAGAGAAAATTTGTAAAAAAATTATTCTGAGAGTATTATAAGGAGAGATTTGTCTTTGTGGCAGTCAAAGTATAATAAAAATTTAGTTGAATGAATATATCCCCCTCTGAAAACTATCAATGAACCTAGAGTTTGTTTGAATATTCATTCATTTTTTTGTATCTAAGGGATTGTTTTCCCACAGATTCCTTTACTCAATCTTTGTCCTACTGAATAGCAATGACTGGATTCCCACCAAACTGAGGGTCTCATAGTAATCTTCCTGCATTTCCTATGCCATGACCAGAGCTCCTCTGAGGTGTGCTGAGCTTCCCTGGTGTCAGGAAGAGCTTGAGGTGCATTCCTACAGGTATCTTTTTTATAAAATGCAACAGTCACTGGCTCACATTTCTGTTAAACCTTAGGTCAGTTTGTCTGGCTTTATAATATGGAAGTCCTCATGTTTTCCTGAGTGTGTATTGCTGTTCTAAAATGGATTCATTTCTTCCTAAAACAAATGGTACAAGTGGGGAAAATGCAGTATCTGCTTTGTTTTCTCTTCAATTCAGGAGAGCCAAGCCTGCCAGAAAATCTCTGCCTTTTGGGTGCATATGAGTGCGTCTATATGTGCATATCCTTTTCCTTTTTCTAGAAAGGATGTCACAGAGGAATAATGTTTTTATCATCTTAGGACGTGCATAAGAAAGAACTGAAGCTGCCCTAGACAGGTAACACAGTAATTCAGCATTCTCTTTTATCCAGTAACAACTTCATGTGCTTTCTGAGTTTATATAAATTTGACTGATGACCCAAATGCAGCCCACACAATAACTTAAGCATGATATTCACTGTTTTTGAGGTACACAGTTATGAGTTAGGTGACTGGTATTTATAAGCTGGAAGCAACCAACTTTTTTTAACTGCGATACAGGCATTAGTGTTGTAAGTTAGATGTGGCCTAGTTCTTTCCAAACACCTTTTTAGTAGCAGGCTCTAATACCTATATAATTTTGGACAACACATTGTTTAGTTTATACTTAGCAACTCCCAAAGTTCATACTTTTACAGTAAAAAGAAAAAAAAAAAAGAAACATGAAGATGAGAAAAGTCCCTGTATTAATACTTACAGCTGAGAAAAAAGCCAAGTTCTCTGAAATAAACTGATGTAAAGAGAAGTACTAAGATGTTGCTTTCATCAAAATAGGATTATGAATTCTGATAACATTTTAGCAAGAGATATTTTATCTCAGCAAACAAGAATAGTAAAATGTAAGATGTCTGTACTATCTGGCAAACTGCTAAAGTTGGCACCTTCATGTTGAACTGATTTATTCAAATGCCATAGTATAGGAACAGAAACAAAATGGGGCAAGTACAGTCATGAAGCTCAGGTGAAGAATAAAATATGTGTATCTGTTTGTTAAGACTTAAATTGCAAGTGAATTCCAGAGATTAGCACCTTAAATTTTTACTGATTTTTAATACCATCGGTAAAGAATGTGAACTCTACTGTTTAAAATCTATACATCTGAAGTTCATAACCAATATATTGAACACTTTTCGTCTTTGCAATCTGAATTGGTGGGATAGTCATGATTCAGTATTAAACCTTCAACCAAATCTCAAAAGGGAACTACAAAGAACTTCATGTCATTAAACAGAAAAAGGTTTGTATTTAAGTTAGATACTTAGAATTGGTATGTACAATGGATAAACTTTGACCACATACCAGGCAGGCCCACAGTCCCAGATAGGATCACATCAGGAAGTTAGTGATTAATGATCTTGGGTAATTTAGAGCCAAGTTCTTTACAAACTCAATAAATCTTAAAGCCAGGGACATCTTATCTAACACTGGTAAAACAGAGAAGGAAAATTGGTGGGTCATTGGCAGGAAGCTTGGAGAATGCACCATGAGTGAATAAAACTGAAGAAAGCTATTTGGCAATATTTAGACTGTAGTTCTGTAAAACTAGCTTTGGACAGCAGGAAACATGTATAGTCTGAGAGCACAATGACAGAGAATAATACACCTATTGAAGTATTAGTGTTGGTATTCAAAGTCTTTCTTAGAAATTTCATTAATATGTCACGTGTAAGAGAACCAGATACACAACAAAAGGCCAAATCCAACATAAAACCTAAACTGATAGCCAATGCAAACTCCTCTGTGTTTAAGTGGCATTTATTCCCTACAGCACTATGAAGGATCTTACTATAAGTCACTTCTTGACGTTCACAGGATGAATTGAGGTCAGTTCTAGAGTTGGAACTCTGAATATCTCAGCTGTAGGACCTATATTCTGACCACGAAGCTATTCACTTTTTTGAGAGCTCACACCATAAGCCTTTGTAACGAAAATATACCAAAATTGAGGAAATCAGGTTTGGTTTTTAAAAGCTATTGCAGCATTTAGAAATCATTCTTTACTTTTTTTTTTTTTTACTGTAAGAATTATAATGTTTGAAATTTGACATGGAGTGGTAGAGAATTTTATTCTGCTACATAGTGGAAGTATTTTTTATATACCCTCAGACCTATAAAATGAGGAAAATCATCATGTTTCACTATATCATGCTGATAAAACAGCATCTTCCACTTGTGTCATCTGCGCTTTAGCTTGAAAATGCTCTCTAAGCCAACAGTGCTTGTTTGGTTAAAGTAGATACCTAGCTAAATTAAATTTTAACAAGCACTCTGGCTCTTAAACTTTACCTGCATCATGTATGGTATGTTAGTCACGTTAAGAGTTTTGCATTCAATACAATCAAATGTTCCACATGTTACCCACCAATGCTACAATAATGGATTAAATGTTATCCAAATATCTCTACTGGATGAAGGTGTTCTGACAATTCTGGATGTCAAGTGAGAGAATGTAACTGAAAAATGATTGACGAATGACCTATCAGCTGTTGTCACTTAAATAACATGAGGCCATGTTCATGTAAAGTGAAGAAGTACAAGATAGGGTTGAGTAGACAGAGAAAGAATCTTTTGCCTTCTTACCCTTTCATGTGTTTTTGTATAGAAGCTTCTGCCTTGTTTCAAGTTAACTCTATTAATACATCTATTGATAACCTGATTAATACAGCTTTTCTTTTACAGATTCAACCTGAATAGGGTCTGACAAGGTAGATTTGAAATTAATGTAGATTTTAGAGTAAGAATAGCCTTCCACAGTGCACTGGAGTGGAATCAAATAGTGCCAGGACTGAAACAGAAAGCACCTGCAGACCCACTGTATTACATCTGTACTCCAGCATGCACCACTCAGTTCCATGAACTCCTGCTCTGTGCATGTTTGGGTCTCTGTACCTGATGGAAACCTTCCTACATCTAAGAGCAGGACACAAGCATTGTTCCAGTCTTAGAAGAGAAATTTTTACAGTTGGAGTACTCTTCTGTCCTCAGCTTACACTTTATATTAAATGCTAATCTTTCTCTGCTGCCAGAAAAGGGTACGAGGAAGGAGCACTTGTTTCCATATTAGGCAACAGTCCCGGCTAATGGAGCAGCACATATGAGTGTTCTATAAATAATTTATGAAACTCCTTAAAGCCTATTTGTGGGAGATACCTTTTCCCCACACTAAAACTCATTCATCATAACTGAGATGGAGTCATGCTGTCCTGCCTTAAGACAGGAAAGCTTTTTTCCTTTTTTCTTAAAATCTCATCAGTGCCACTGTCATATGAGAATGCCCCACAGCTGACCACAGGCCCCTCACAGCTGCTGAGGCAGCAGACTAGTTGTAATGCGAACCTCTCCTCTCTGTATCAGCAGAACAAAAAGTCTGATGCACCACGTTTACCAGCTCAGTCCCAGAGACTAGAAAAAAAGGAAGAAAGTTTCTAGACTGGTATTATTAAAGAATCAAAGGGAGATAACAGTTCTGTCAGTACTTTGAAAACAAGCTCCTAATTCCCTTCATCTATTTCCAAAAAATTACTGTCACTGAACAGTATTTTTTAGTCACCTGCCTGAGGACATACCCAGCTACACAACATTTTGCAAAATAATGTTGGTTTTTTGCCTGCCAATGCAGCAGAAGTTCAATATGCAAATTCTCAGTGTAACCTAGGCATAGTAGACATACAAAACTATGCAGAACTGTGCTTCATGTACTGTTCAAAGCAATGAGCTCCCTAGATAATTAATCATGAAAGGATATTTAGCTGTAGACAGGCCACCAATGTCAAAAGGAAGATTTGCCTGTCCGTTTATACCTTTTTTCTTCTCATATGTCTCTTGTTCCTTTTTCTATTTTTTTTTTTTTTTTAAACCTTGAACAGAATAATAAAGTTTATGGCTAAGGACAAAACCAGAGTTATAGCAAAGATGGAAATGCACATTCTCTTTTTATGTAAAGAATGGCTCAGAACTAAAGCGTGTATCATTTGTATGCTAAAACAAAAATTCATATAGTGTGTATATGAATACAAACAATAAATAACGCAAGAGTGTGAATATTGCAGAAGACCAAATTCTCCTACGAAAGACAGCTGTAAAAAGGATATCATCTTTAATAATAGAGTTCTTGTAATACTGGTAGACAAATGAAATCTGGTTGTAGAAGACATTGGTGTAGCAGATATTGCTCAATGACATGGAATTGCTTGGGTATAATTAATAGTAAATTATGAACTACGGATATGCTATGATTTTGATAGTTGATAACTCTTTAAACCCTGAGATGTGGCACATGTTATTTGTATCTGCTTATCTTGGTTTCTATTAATGAAGCCCAAAAATAGAGGGGAGTCATAGTGTACACCTCAGCCATGGGTCAGCGAACACAATGACTGCAGGTTTTGAGCATCACCAGGAACCATCCCCTGTTGAGACATCCTCTGACTGCAATGGAGAGACCTCTTCCAGTGAACACCTAAAAATTCGTTATGCTTGTTGTTTATATTAAACTATATAGGATTTTGTTATTTTTAAAACAAGTCTGAGAGTTCAAAGGCCAATGCACTTTATTGATGTTAACTATTAGCCACAAAATGCTCCATCAAGCACTAAAGGAAGAGGAAAATAGAATAAAAGGAATACTTTTTTTATCATCAACAACACTTTTCATCCCCTTCTCTTTCTTGTAATCCAAGTCCTGCTGCTCTTAGCCTGCAGTAAACTATTTTCTTGCTTTTCCTAGTTCTTCTGATGATTGTGTCTCTATCTAACAATACATACAGTAGTGCCATGTATGAATAACTTTGACAATGCTGACAGACAAAAGCTTAGGTAAAAAATAAGTAATTCAAGTGGCTTATGTTGGCATTTCCATATTTATCCAAAGATAACTCAACACAGCCTTTTAATGAAGACTTTTCAAAGTTTCCATTTCTGACTATGCAATGAAAACGATTACTTATGACCAAAAAGTGATAATTTTATAAAGCTATATTTTTTACCTCAAATTTGTGTGTTTTCCTTTGGCCATATAAGTTATGATAAAGATTTTATCAGATTAAAGAAAGAGGAAATTTGGCTATTGAATCTGAAATGTTTTACTAAAGTTAAGGTAATTATTCCAATTTTATCAAAGTGAATGATCATGTTTTTAGATAGCTTATTTCTGAAAGTTTAGAAGAGTTTTGCTTTTGTTCTTCTGTTTGTTTGAAATATAATGGTATAGCTATGCTTTTTTTACAGTAAGAGAAAATGGAAGGATCTGCATTCCAGGAATTCCTGTTAAAAAGATATAGCTCACAGTATGAAAAGAATATTTTTTTTTACTGAATTCATACATTCATCAGTTCTCTAGCTGGATTCATCAATAGCTTATTTGGGGAAATGAGGTGTGAAATTGTTCTCCTCTGTTTTTTTGCAAGTTACCTAAAAATGTGACAAAACTAAGTTTTAAGGAAAGAACCTACTATTTGTTTGGATTTTGTAAGAATGTATATGTTAACTATAAATTTATTTTTTAAGAGAAAGCCTGGAAGCATTGTACTTATGCATTCAAAATGCTGGAACTTCAACATAGATCTTCCACAACTTGGTATAGATTTCTGTGCTGTAGCTTCACTTTCTTGATCTGTATTGAAGTACTTATAGAACAATATTTTCTCTCTGCTGAATAAAACCCTAAGAAATAGTAACTAATTTTTAGGCAGAGTAAATATTTTTTTTAGAATTAACCTATTTTTTCATCAGAGTGTTTTCATGCTATGTGTAGTTTGGAAAGTGATATAGCTAATCCCCATCGTTGTGTATTTTAAGAAATTACTCTTTCAGAAAATTAAAACTGAGCTAAACATATATTTTCTGAAGCATAGGTGCAATGTCCCACTGAAGCATAGGTGCAATTTTCTGAAGTTCTGCATTGTCTTGTGCATGAAAAAAGAAGTAAAAAATATAAGGACAACTTAATTTCTAGACTACTACTTAAAGAAATTGGAAATTTAAATTCTTGAATTAAAATATGTGTGCAACTCTTGTTTCCTACAGGCGTATAACTCTTGTCCCCTACACTCAGCAAAAATTAATTCAGCCTGAAACACATACAGAAAAAGACTAACTGAAGTGGGAGGAGGGATTGAGAAAATTTCTAACATTTAGCTTAGTGATATGAAAACTGAGGTGACAGCTAGAATAATTGCTGTCAGTAAACTCAGTGAGGAAGAAAGCACTAGGGAGGGACCTAATAAATATTGCTGGCATGAGAACTAATGAGTATAGATGGCCGTAAGGAAATTAAGGATACGAATAGGAAGGTTAGATGTTTTTAGAGAGTGAATACGATGTTGAAGTCTGTACCTGGTATTTGGTGCACTTATTAAATTAATACTCACCTAGAATATTAGCCAACTACGTTCAGTCATCCAGGCAACTGTTTTAGTTTTATGATCCTACTCCCTACTCAAAATAACTTATGCACTGAAAACTATTAATTTCTTGTGCTTTCCTGCCGCTAGGAGAGTTGACATCAGTTCTCTGAAACTGGGCTTTAGCACTTCAGATGTATGCAAGCAGAGTGCTGGTTCCTCACTGAAGGACATGCTAGGAATCTTATCTTAAGACGTTATCTCCTAAAGAATCTGGAGAATATAATCAATCCTAATATATCTGGAAACCAAGTATAGTCTTTGACAGGATCATTGTCCTTAATATATTTTGATGCTACTGCATACAGACCAGTTATGTTCCTTCTGAACCTGTGACATTAACCCATTCAGTTCCAAGGAATGACAATCCATTTTGCCAGAGAAACTTCACTGATTTATGATCTCAAATCTGCCAGTGTCCAGTGAAATATTCACAGGATGCCTTTTGGTCTACCCTGCTTTGTAAACAGGTTGCTCACGTAATGGTCTCTGTTATAAGACAGTAAGATCTGCTTTCAGTTGTACTTTGTGAAGTAGAAAGCTTACCAGCATGCTACTGCTAGTGTTGATCTCTGCTCATGGACTACATACATGCAGGTAATAAACCTTTTCATGTAGGTTGCAGGTCTGGTATGTTCTTCAGTTTCTACTATTATCTTCATAAAAATGTTCCGTTCTAAAAGCTCATGAGCCCGGTGCAAGCATCTCCACTTCGGAAGCACTTAGCTTCTGTTCATTCAGTTAGGACATGGGTTACAAGAGCTAATCGTGCCCTTATTCCTCCGCTTCTGGCCAGGACTAAGTTGCATACCAGTACTTGCCTTTAAGTTCACAGCTTTTGCTGGGATAATAACATTCTTCTTGTGGAAGAATAAGCAAGGCTCCCTAATTTAGTTTGAAAGTTTGCACAAGGGAAAATAATTCTTTTATTCCACTGTAACAATGCAGAATTGTTATTTCCTTTTATAGGCTTCCTTTATTGATGCCTATGTTTGTGGAATTCTCCCCTATTTCAGTTATTTATTGTAAAGTTATCTTGGAAATACTTTTTCAACCTTTATTCATGAGAATGCCTCTGATCAATAGCATTTAGGTTAAGCCAGGTGGCTTGAAGATTTTTCAGAAATGAGGCTTGTTTAGGAAATATCTTAAAATATGTTTCTTCTTGTTGCTAGCTGCATAATTTAGATGAGAAACTAGATTTGGACTGTGTTCATAATGAGGATTTTTCAATCCAAATAACGTTCTTTTCCTATGTGTATTTGAGCTGCTGCAAGAACAGCAAATAGTTTTTTACTTTATATGCATATCAAAAACCTGAAAAGCCAGAATATATCTATGTTGGAGAAGAAAGGGGGTCAAAATAAGCAACTACACCCAAACTTACTGGTCTGTTACACTGAACTTGAAGTCAGAATGGAAATTGTATGTGTACTGTTACGATACTATTTCAGATTACTAAAGCTGTACTAATCTATCTGCTGTTACATTGAAGTGTTCCCCTCGCAGCTCTCACAGCTTCACTGTTGCTTTGCAAATGAGGGCATGCACAGAGAGGATGTGATGAACGTTCTGTTCTTAGTGCGGACATTGCAAAATGAAACCTTCAGTGACTTGCCACTGAGGCAAAGAAGTTTATGCAAATATCCCAAGTTATGGGTTTTCTGGAAAACCAATTTCATGCACAACAGAGTTCTGATCCCAATACCCAGTTTTGAACCCTTTGCCTGTGTTTGGATCAGGAGTGATCCAACAGGTGATTTCTATTGCAAAACTTGATATTACCTGGGTAACTGGCAAAATTTTGCAAGAAAATTGCAAACATAGTAATACTGCTGTTTAGCTCTTGTTCAGAGTATTCTTTTCCAAGGCTTTATTTAAAAATGAAACTTTATTATATATTAAAGTTTAGTTTTGGAAAACTTTTTTCAAGAGGCATCTCTGAGATCAGACCTGACAATAGTGGAAAAAAAAATACCACTGCACACTTACAATAATTTCTGAAAGTAGCAAAGGCAGGTTTCTGGCACAATCGATATTAGGGTTGAATTGTTTCCATTTCCTCTGGAATTCCATCTGTGTGTCTTTTCAAGTTGGTCTCAGTGAGGAAGGATGACCTAGATGGAGGCGACTTACTGTGTACTAGACAGAACACCTCAGAAAATAATCACTTCAAGTATTCCCATGCACTGCTAGGTTCTTAATCAGCTATATCAGAGCAATATTTGGGTGAAATAAAACATACAAGTAATGTCTTGTGGTGTGCATTTCCATCTTCTCAGGAAAGAAAGAATCAGATTTCCCTGCAGAGCAAAACCTAAGTTGATTTGGCTACTAGAACTGTTAATTATTGCATTTTCAAAAGTTTAGTTTTCTTGTAACTTTAAATTGAGAAAATTAATATTTTAAACCTTAAAAGAGAAAAAGAAAAAGACAGATTTATTACCTCTAACGTTCTTGCAGGGTAATAAATGTTTAAATCAAAGATCTGTGCCCACCTTCTTCCTCTAGATTTCATGTGGTTATTATTAAATATCTAGGGAAATCTGCCACTCTCTACTCATCAGCACATTAGCAGGTATTTTCTTTTTCACACCCTCAGTTTAAAAACTGAGCATTTACATTTTAATAAAGTGGCACCCTGGCATGGACAGAACCTTTCTTCAGTATTTTGTGTGTGTGCAGCTGGGAGGGAGTTTGGAGCTGGGAGTATGTTTCAACAGTTACTTCTTGGTGACTTATGAGTGCTTTTAATGGTTAAATCTTGTAATAGGATGAGGTAACAGAAGTGGAAAAGGGAGAACGTAAGTTAGAAATATCAACCACTTTGCCAGAAACTAGCTGAACCTCTATATAAAATAGGTATTGAGATATGTTCCTTATTATTTTCTCCTTTCTGGTTCTAGAGGTATTGGTGAGGTTGAGATAAATGTTACTGCATTTTGTTGTTGGTTTTTTTTTACATTTATGTTGAGTACTGACACTGTGTAGAACGGTCTTGCTCACTGAAAAGCACAAATGCTATCAGTTTAGTATTAGGTTTCATGCTAAGTAGTTAGGAGCAGCAAGAAACATTTCTGTCCAGTTAAAACAAAACCAAACCAAGAAGATAGCAGAAATTATCCATTTCTCTCACTCTTCTCAAATCCTTTCCTTGCATGAGCACACGTTGCTGAGGAATGTGGACTGGCTGGTATTTTTTGCAGTTTAAGAACATATCCTTCTGGCTGCACTCTCCATTGGTATAAGCTTAGCCTTCCTTTAAAGCAGTCAGGCACTGAAATCCAGAGCAGAACTTGACTTTTTAATCACAATAAAATGTGATTTTAATGCTCTAAACGATAGATTCCTTTGCCTGCACAAGGTGTCTTTCATTGCATTTTGGCTTGAGAAACAACATGCAGGAAAAGGAGTGAATGTCGTGTCTGGAAGTGTGATACAGAAAATCAATATATGTACTTCTTCAGTACAGAGTGTGTACATTAAGAATATTTCACTGATCCTAGTTTACCCTCAGTCCATGCAGTATCCTTTGGGGGCTATGAAATCATAAAGATTCATGACCAAATAACAAAAGAACAAGAAAATATCTGTGAAATCTGAGCAAATGCTTCTGACCCAAGTTTCAAATTTTAAAATTAGTTGAGCTTCTGCAGAGATTTTTATTGAGAAGTCATTAGGCTCTTAAAGGGGTTTTGCAGTCTGCAGTGGACACAGTTACTGGGCCCGTTGAAATGTTTTTCACTCATCGAGTACTCTTACGTGTCTTTGTGCGTGCATTGCCAGGAAGTTTGCTTCAAGCATTTTCAAGTTAGGGATTTGGGTTGGTGAGATAGTTTGAAGCAGTTTCCCTGATAACTCTGTTACAAATTATATCAGGAATTAACTTTGAAGTACTAGCTTTGTCATACAGACTTGAAAAAGTGATGAAATTAGAAGAGAAAATGTGTACTGAAAACATTTAGAATTTCAGTTCTGATGATGATGTGATCTGTATCCTGTTGTATCTGTCATTGGCCAGGCTCTTTAGAATAGCTCTTACTCCTGTTAAAGATAATAATAAGCATAAAATTACTTAATTCTTTGTACCTGATTTTTGAAATCTATCTAATTCATGTTATGCCTCAACCATTACAAAGACAAGTGCTGTTTAATTGATTGCTACTGAAGACATTTAACCAAATGTTCATAAAAAGTAGCTGGGGATTGAAATAGGAGGTTTAACACTTCATTGTGCCATTTAACTGATTCAGGAATTTTAAGATGGTTTACAGCTCCAGGACATTTATTCTGTTTCAGCATTATAGTATTTGAATGGTGTCTGGAGATTAGTGGGAATGGAAATACAGTAATTAATTGTTTTGGTGCATCAAAATACATATGCAAAGGCAACTGCATTTCTTTACTCACATAGATACTCTTTGAAATGGTCCTTTAAATTATTGTTCATTTTCCAAATGACGTTAACTTTATAGCTATTTTTTTTATGCAGAGACAATTAATATACTAGCTTACATCACATGCAGTCACAATAGCCTGTGATTTATATCTATACTCTGCAGTAGGAATATTTGTTTCAGTAGGTCAGACTTTTCATGAACTCAAGTTTAAGTGAAGAAGTGCAAATGTCAACACACCTGAGGACTTCAGCAGAACCATGCCTCCTTCCAGGATCCAGACAGGGCTTCTGTAGGAGAACTGTGGGGACTTGCTCAAGGTGGTGGTGTTTTACACCTGCAAAGAAGCAGGATCCCAAGTACTTGCAATGCTTTATGTAAGAGAGAGAGAGAGAGATGTAGTATGAGGGCAGGCTGTGTAGGAAGCCAGGGGGGAAGAGATGTGTATGAATGCTTGTAACATGAATGTTTGCTTAAGGTCACAATTTCAGACTGATGCGCTTCAGTTTTATTTCAATTTTGGTTAGGTGCCTTAGCACGCTACTGGAATTCTCCATAATCACCATAGTCCTACTTTGGATAATTTCCATATGCAAACACAGACCTTTGAAGATGTGGTATCTTAGCACAAAAGATGTAATTGTTTCCCTTTGAACAAGACAAGATGCTTACTTGATATAAATAACACAAACAATATGGCTCAGACCATAAAAGAGAGTGACAGCTGTGCAATTAGTAGCCATATAACAATAAATGTCTATGAGAAGCAGGGGAACATGCATATGCGGCTGCATATATCACAGTAATTAACAAGAGTCCCTTGTTTAAGTAATAAATGCCACAAAAGTTTAAACTAGGAAAGTGGAAATTTAGGAATTGTTGAGTGTCATTATTTTTGAAAAGTGACCACTTTCAACCCATCAATTGGGTGTATTCAGATTTATAGCGCTCATTCTACTACAGCTAAATTTTTAGGTCATATGTAAAAAATATGCTCTTTCATCTCATTGTGCTCACATTGTGAGAGGACCAGAGGTTGCCTTCTCTACTGGCTTGTATTGCCATAAACCAGTCCAATTTTTACTTTCATAAACACTAAGTCTTCAAAATTGCATAGGTATCAATCATGACAGGTTTCAAATTGTTGAAAATGCATCAAATGCAGAAAATGAAAATGTACTATGATAAATTCATACAGGTAAAAAAAATTTATGAGGGGGAAGTCTTTTCTGATAGTAGACTATATTGTTATATGCCAGGATTGATTCCTCAGAATACAATTTACTTGTGAAATATTGTTGTTCCACCTTTGATGCATAAAACAAGTAAGAAACTATACATGAGGAACACTACATTGCCACTGCTCAGACTTTTTTTTTTTTAAATGAGATTTCACTTCTTCTCTCTCTGATAAAGTAACAATTGCTAAGATAGGTGAAGTAATAATTCAAGTGGAGATCAATCTTATCAAAACACAGCCTCTAGAATAAGAGTCATCGTATATATTAGAATAAAAATTGCAAGTTACTATAAGTTTAATGATGACTACTGTTTACCCTTGTGACACAGGAGTCATAACAAATGCTGGAGAAAAGAAAAAGTCGTGATTTTCAATATCATCCCACAAGATAAAAAAAGGTGAGGGGGTAGTCTTCAGAATTAAAGCGCTTAAAATAACAAATCTCTAATTTACCAGAGTAAACTTTTTCTACATTTATTAGCATGGAAAATGTCTTCCCCCACTGAGATGTTTTGAGTATGTATAGTGTTAAAGTAATTAACTGGAGAGAAGCTAAATTTAAAGATTTCCTTGAGTTTTTCCATGCAGAGAGCCTTTGCTATCTTGGCCTGGTTATTTTCATTTTAGAGTCTGTTAATACAGAAGTTCACAGGTTCCTTGCATGAACTGGCCATGGGGTTCTGTTCTCTTGCCTGAAAACTTTGTGCTTCCTTTTTGAAGAAAAAAACTAGCATGATATTTGTTGAATGAGCACTTGCTTAACTGTGGACTGCATCTACAGCAAATTAATTCAGTTTCAAGTTTTGCTTTAGTATCACAGTCCTGGATACAGAGGACCTGAGGTTAGTTTAGGTAACTCCTAGGGCAAACTGAAACTACAATTGCTGTCAGTGCTAGCACCTTTTAAGCACCACTGTTGCTATGAATAAGAAAATACAGTCTGTGTTATACTGTATTTTGAGAATATATTTCGTTTAAATGGACAAAAAATCCCCTGGAAATTAGTGATGTTTTTTTATCATTTTTAAACTTAGTTGCTCATCATACAGTAAACAGCTGTATTACTTAGTAAGTTCGTAACCTTTTTAGCACAAATTATAAGCTGCTACAGAAGTTTAATCTAAATTTTCAGGTAGACTTTTTAAGAGGCACTTTGATCAGAACAACTCTTATCAAGGACTGGATTCATTAACTACCGGGTGTCTGAAGATATGTGTGTCAGTAGGCTTGAGCATGCCTTTTCCGTCTGACCACACACAGTTGTACTTTCAGAGAAATGCTTTCAAGACAAAATATTTGTAAGGAATATTTGTTTTCCTTCTTCCTGCCCCTGAGCTAAACACTCTCAGAAGCTGTTAAAAAAATGTGAGCACTCTGACTTCGTCCTGATCAACTTCAAATACAAATGACTGAGGCTGCAGACTTTCTCAAGCAGAAAGCACAGAAAATTGCTACAAAAATCCCCACTGCTCATTCAGCAATACCACCAAATGAAAAGGAATAAATTGTATGGACGTTAAATACACTTTGCAGAATACTTTGTTTATTTACACAGTTCAGTAGTCTCTAGACAGTTTAGAAATTTTACTTGTGTAATTAACCTATAGACCTCACACAAAAAAATTATACAAACAGTACATATCTCTTACTAGTTAGCTATTTCAATAAATGTGTATATTGATTTTATTGTTTGAAATTTTGCACAAAAATAGTTTTCAAATTAGAGGAAAAAAATAAAGATATCTGACAGGCAGCCAGGAAATCCTTCTCTATGGTCCTCCTATTAGCTGCTCCCTGCTTCATTATTTAATGAAACTTTGATTTTGACAGCTTTTGGTGATCACAAGTGCATATATTTGACAGAGACAAAACTTGTTTGTTAATAAGCCTAAATGATAAACACAGATCTGAAGCATCTTAAACATAGGGCTGGCTCAAGTCTTTCTGCCAGCTCCATGCCTTTGAAGTTTTCACGTTTACCAGAGAACTAGCCTTCAGGATTACACTGGTCGTTTTATAGCTGCAGTCTTAATATACTGAAACATTGATTTTTATATTCCTTCAGCAAGAAGGCAGTAAAATCAGAGAAACCTTGCTAATTAAGCTATGGTCTCCCATGCATTTTTGTACAGCATAGTTAATATTTTCAAGGCTGTTACTAAATATTTAGATGTTGCATGATTCTGAAACAACCCTGTTGATGAACAGAAAAACAAAGTTGTTGACAGCTTTGGCTTGTTGCTAGCTATACTGTGGTCTCCTGACTGTGGGTTAACCCCTTGTTAGCATGGACATCTGCTTTTCAGTGCTTGAGCAGTTTTCTGTGTATCTCTTCTGCGGTACAGCTGGGTTTATACTTTCAGACATGGTGAAAACAATATTTCTGCCTCTGTAAGGCCAAAAATCAACCATCCAAAACTGTAGTGACATGTGAAGGTAAGAAAAGACATTCATCCTTTTCTTGGCCCTTCTGTCCTATGAAATGGATTTATCATTTCTGAAATGACTGGTTCTTGGATTGAGATAAATATAACGTTCATGATATGTATGTACTCTAAGATAGCCCTAATGCAAAAAGATGAAGTAAATCAAGTTATGTGATAACATATGCATTCTTATTGTCAAATAATTACTACTTCAAAGGAATTTGCAGCATTAAGTTGCCAGAATTGTTCTGTATGTAGCTATCGGAACTACTAGTCCTTAACTAATAGAAGAGCTTAGCAGAATGATTAGTTCTCAATGATTCATTTTTCCATGTGGACTGCAATTTACTAAAAAGTACTCTCTCAGGGATCCCCTGTTCTCTTGTTAATAACATTTCACTAAATTGCTTGAAAAACCTGCTTACATAGGAGAAAAAAAAAGGAAAGCAATTTTATTCTCGTTTCTTTTTGTTGCTGCTAAATTCCATGTAAGAGCCAAAGACTAAGACCTGGAAGAAATTAACCTTTTAGTCCAGCTTTGCAGCAGAATTTTGCACCTAAAGAGGCAGAAACGTGGTTATCTGACTGGTCTTAGTAGGTTGAAGATGGTGGTACCAATGCTATGGGGTTTTTAAGCCTTTAACAATTTTCATGAATATTAAAAAATATCAGTGTTGGAAATGAAGTATGAAACAATCAGCAGTAGTAGTTTTGTGTGAAAAGCACCTTTTGTCTTTTCCTCATATTTTGAAGTCTTCACGATAAATCTGAGCAGCCTTGTGAAACCATGGTTCCTGCGTTTTAACTGTGAGGCTGCAGTCAGCCTGCTGGTCATCCAGAGTGGGGTAAGAGCTGCTTTGTAATTCCCTGAAACACCCCTGAGAGAAATGCCATGGTGCAGGGATGTTGTGGGAGCAGTGTATTCATAGATCCCTGTATCAATTTTCTCTTTCTAGGAAGGGTGGGAATTACTATGGCTGTAAAGGAAACAGAGCTATTCTTAGCCCTTGGCAATCTTTCGCCAGCTACAGGTGTCTACTGACTCATGTGATAGTGGGAGGAAGGCAGCTGGCATCCCTCTGCCCATTTGCCATCACTTGCACAGGGGTCAGCTTTAATTGCAGCATACAGCATGTCTGGCCTGTGATGTCTGAAGAGTCAGAAAAGATTTTAAATTGTGTTTTGTATTTATATTTAAACAATCTTTTTACAATAGCCTTTGGATGCTTTTTTTAAACCTAATTTCCGAGCACGTGTTCAGGATTTTTCCTGAAAGTATAATTTCTGAGAAGTTTCTATTTACAGCACTTTTAAAAATCAATAAAGTATTTTTAAAACAGGTTTTGGAGTGGTTTTTTTGGAGGGGGCAGGAAGGAAAGGAGTATGTTTGTTTGGGGTTTGTTTTGCTTTGGGTTGTTGGTTTGCTGATGGGTTGTTTTTTTCCCCCAAAAGAGAGAAAGAAAAACAACCCAGGACTGTTTTATGCTAAATATATGTTATTTGTTTGGAAATTGGCAATAAATTAATATGCAATTGAGCACCACAACAATGAGATGAATAAAGGTAGCTTATGAGGGAAGCCAAGTCTGTGATTCATTGTGAGTATTGGAAAGCTAATTTTGGTGGACTGAGAGATACTTGAAAGGTCCAGGGAGCTTCCAGAGGGTTTGGGAGTGCAGCAGTAATGTACCCCATTATACGCTTTTGAGATGTTGTTTATTTGCTTCATGCAGCTAGTCAGCCCTCATACCTGGGGAATTAGAGAGGAATGAAGCTGGTCTACTCTCTGTGTCACTTCTTGAAATAACAGCCTATGAAGCACTATTTTTCCCAGCTCTTCGCAAGAGAACAGTCCAAATTGGGCCCTAATCTGGTCTATCAGAACACAATTTTACAGGACTAGCTCAGCACACCTTAAGACCTACTTTGACTTTGCTTTTCCTTCGCTGAACATTGTAGTGGCTTTGAATACTTAAAACCTTGTGAGGTTCATGGGACTATGGTACACCAGGACAAAGGAAGCCTCTCTGTGAGTATAGATTTGTCTAAACTTAACTGTCCTGAACATTTAGGTAAAAATGTCTATACAGGAACTGGTGTTGATGCAACTGTGAGAACTCAATGTGGAACGGGACATAGAAATCAGCTGGTTTTATTATGCACTAGACTGAGAAGCACTCTAGCCAAGGCAAGCAGAATGGTTTGATAATGCCCTGATATGCTGGTACCATGTTGATGTAAGATCTGGCACAGCATCACTCTGACAACTCATGCCCCTTCTTTATGTGGTGGAGATGTATCCTCTTAGTCTATAGATGGAAACTAGAGTTCAGTTGCTTACAATCAATTTCATCTATACGTATTACATTTACCACGGTTTTTAAATCTAGACTACACATGCTTCACCTTCTGTGACATTGACTTACATCAGTTTTCTATAAACAAGTAAGATTATGCTAAATTATATCAATATGATATAGGTGAAAGAAAGCAAAAACAATACAATGAAACTCAAAATATAGATAATAGAACTTATTAAGTATATGATATTAAAGTTGGGATATTAGAAATAAACTTACCATTGTTCTGTATTGTCATGAAGCTATAATAAAAGCCATTTAACTAAGATAATAACCGTTACCTAATACAAAAGCTCATATAGCTGTTAAAAGGAGATATGCACAAATCGCATTAACATCATAAACTTGCTATGAGTTAAGCTTCTATATTAAGCTTCAGCAATGTGTTGCTTTTTCAGAACTGAAACCAGGATTACATATAGACATGAACTTAAAATAGAAAATAATAAAGTAGACTTAGATAAATTGTCCTAGGCTTTTGGCAGCCTGCACTACTGTAAAGTTTTTGGTTTTAGCAACAAATATCCTTTACCTAGATATGGTTACACTGTATAATTTTATAGCAGTTAATCTTTGGCAATTAGTACTCTGTTTTGGATTTAATCTTTCCTAAGGTCATATTCATTTTTTTCAGAAAGAAGCAAAAGCATATTTTCACTGTTACACTGAAACAAGTTGGAGAAAAATAAATCACCCAAAGGCGTAATTTCCAGACAATGATTATGGCTCATATTTAAAGAAAACATCATATGGAAAAGTCTAATTTAAGGGAATGAAAGATAATTGTGAAGATGAACAACACATTAGACAGGAGGAAGAATCACAAAGGATGACAAATTCAAAAGGACTGACATCTTCATAGCCTTCTCCAAGGATGCAGAGCAAGACTGGTTGTCATTTGCTGACTGTCACTGTGACAGAGGAGTATCTTTTAAAGTTGAAGTAGAGCTTAACAAGAAAGGATTAAGATAGAACTCTAATTTAACAATATCTTCTTTTCTCACACACATGATTCATGTTCCTAATTAATGCCAATTAAAGTTGAACTCAGTACTCTACAGCAATTAATTTTTTTTGGCATTGCGAAGAGTGTTGTATCTAAGTGCACGTAAGGATATGCCTACTGTTTATGAATAATGCTCTGCTGAAAGGTAATTTTTTAATGTCAGTGTCAGCATTTCCTGCCCTAAGTGTATTTTCAGAAGCAACACATCAGATTCTTTCTACTATCACACTAGTATAGATTTTGTGCAAGAATATTAATGCTTTTACAAAACTTTGAATTTCTTTTTTCTTAGCATGATGTGCCCGTTCACATAAAGAAGATTTTAAGGCTTCTGATTCCTGATAATCTGAGAATCTGCTGGTGAAAACCTTTATCAAATTTCTCATCTATGGGTCAAAGTTGAGGTCACTTCCTGTAATTGTTGCACTGATCTAGAGCTTGGATATTATACTTTAACTTGACTGAACTTTCATTCTCAGGAAATTACTTAAAAGGTGACTAAAAAGAGGATGAAGGATCTCTCTTCACAAGGAGTTAAATGGAGAAGACAAAAGGCAACAGGCACAAGTTGCACAGGGAGAAGCTTTAGCTCAACACAATTTTTTGCTGCAAGAACAGTCATTTACTGGAGCAACCTTCCCCGAGACATGGCAGAGTCCTCATCGCTGGAGGTTTTCAAGATGCGATTGGACAACATACTAGAAAGTCTCATTTAGGCTCCCCTTTCCCATGAAAGGTTAGACCAGATGATCTTTTGAAGTCCCTTCCAACCTGGGCTATTCTATCATTCTATGTTTATATTAACACTCACCAGGTAGGTTGCTTTCAGTCTTGTGCTCTTGATGTTGAAAGTCTTCCCAACTCTTTCCTCCTTGGAGTGCTGTGTCCAGTGTAGTCTCCATGCCAGTCTGGTTATGACGAAGAGGTATTTGGTAGATACAGGTGAGAGACTCCCTGAATCAACGACAAGCCATTAGGCTCAGGCTGGTAAGCCTTGCTGGGCCTCTGTTACACATACGTTACACATACACACTCATATTTGACAGAGCTCAGTCATGTCAGTCTGCAAAAGACCACACAGACAAGTCCTCTGAGCCCTTTCAATACACATGAGTGGAAGACAACTGTATTTTTCAAGGTTTTAGAAAACATGACAAAAATTGAGAATTGAGCTGATAAATGCCAAGATGACAGATTTCACCACCTGAATGGCAATGGAAGGCAATTGTTGTACATGTGCAAAATACTTGGATGTGCTGACTCAGATAGAAACTGGATTTTCAGATTACACTTAGGATATCATTTGGGTTGTGGGTATTGATGGAAGGTGTTACCAGTAAAAGTAAAAAATGAGAAAATATATATTAATTAGGAGTAAACCTGTTTTGTCATCTGCAGAAACGTGGCATGAAACTTAATATTTATGTCAGAAGATGAGAGTGAGAGACTAATGCAACTGCTGCAAAGCTTTGAATGATAAATAAAAATATAGTTCAGAAGACATCTCAAAAGAATGAGCAGGGGTGTTCAAAAAGAATTAAGAGACGACAGCATCACTGAGTGGATCATAAAATTTCAGGAAGGGGACCATTGCCAAAGGCACCTGACTTGGTGAGAAGTATGGTTCTGAGTTTTGGGTTACTAGAGGTTATTATATACTAAATCAAGAAGAACCTGTTGGAGTACAGGGGGTAAAACTAGCCTGGAAATAGTCCAGATGGATTTGGAAGAGAGAAAAACCATTCAGTGCTACAAGGTATTCACTGAAATTAGAGCTGAAAATGAAAAAAAAAAAAAAAAAAAGGCAGTGAAATGTGTGCCTGCTCTTTTTAAGATAAGATAGACCACATTTTGTTTATGCATAGGTAAATGCATTAGTAGGAGCAAATCAGAGGTTAAAGAGAAGAAAAGGATAGCCAGCAGTAATCCTCCACACATCTCCCAGAACAGGTCCCAACAGGGTAAATAATCATACTGCTATTAGCTTCAATGTTGTCTTCATTTTTTAAGTGTCCCAAGGGATTTCTAAACTCATGAAGGCTTATGGCTATATAGGAAGATAGCTTTATTTGTCATTTCTATTTTGGTCTTAGCTGAATGCTGGAAATCTGATCAAGGAGCAAACAAGAATGTTTGAAAACACCATGATCAGATTCCTGTATGTTGCATAACATCTTATTACATTCTGTGGGGTTGGGATGGGGGGTGTTTGGTTTTTTTTTTTTTTTTTTTTCATTTCTAGCATGATTCATAGTTTGCTTCAGTGAATCAAAAAAAACCCAAACAAACCAAACCCACAGAACATACAAAAAATATAAATCCTTCAAAGAAACGCATTTCAAGAAATCCAGGTGCACTGGATAGAGATCCAATTTTCAGCACATACTGAGTACCACAAATGAAAACACAAGACTTAACATAGTATGGATAGCTAAAGTTAAATATGCATAGCACAATCAGAAAATAAGTTTATGGAGGATTCGGTAGCAAACTGGAGTATGGAAACAAAAGTCTCAACAGTTGTTCTTATGCTGACAGTTAATGATAACAAACAAATGTTTGATATTGGCAAGCCTCTGGAGTATCCAGACTTTCAACTTTGAGGGAAGCCTCATGGTAATATAGATGCTTCCATCAATATTTCCCCCTCTCCCAAGAAGTCATACCTCTCCTTTCTTTCTATATTCATCACTGCTTCCTCTACAAAGAGATCCCTTTTCTATGATTCTCTATTTCTATGTTTGTTCTGAATAAAAATTTTTCAGCTTTCTCTGTCACTTCATAAATATGATTAAAAAAGGAAACAATAGCTTTGATGAAATGAAAGAGAAAACCAGTAGTCTTGCCACCATGGACCAGTATGAAAGCCTGACGAGATCTTCACAATAGTCACACTGTAGATACTGGGGGGCTGCTTTTATATCCCCCATGAAGCCATCCCTTCTTTAGGCCAAACAAGCCCCAGTCTTGCAGCCTCTGCTCACAGGGTGGGTGCTTCAGCCCCTGATCAGCTTCATCGCCTTGACTCACTCACTTTTATTGATATCTTTCTTGCATTGGGATGCCCAAAGCTGAGCACAGTACTTTAAATGTGGTCTAACACACATCAAAGCTGGAAACTCAGATTTATGGAACAGGGCTTTTGCAAAGAGAAGGACTGGGTGCTTCATTTGCAAAATCTGTGTTAATGGTTCATTTTCATAACAGTTGTAAATACCCTGGATTATAGAGGAATGCTGCAGGGCAATGCCTATTATTTACTTATATCTTGCTCGTTCATATCAATCGCAGTAATATCAAAAGCACAAAGAACTTGATAAATACATGTGTACATGTAAAATGAAGTTTCTTGTTGTTTGGAAATGTGTTATTTCTACTTGACATATCCAGAAAGAGAACTGAGGTGTTGAATCATTTTGTTAAATAACATCAGATACAGTTGCCTTGCTTGTTGTAATATGATTACTTTTAACCTCATAGAATGCAACTGTGATGTATTTAATTATCTTTTAGTATTCTGTATTAGTTTGTTTATAAAATACATATATTTAAAAGAAGTTGTGATAGACTCAATTTAATAGACCTTTATATTTTATGAAAAAAGACATAGGAAATACTTTATAGGATAAATTCTTCCTAAAGATGTATGTATCCTGATTCCTCACTTAGCACTATGGGGTGCTATTGCATATATGTGAGGTTAGACTTTGTTGTTGGAATGGTATGTAAAATTTTTGAAAGCTAAGTAAATATATGTGCATATATTTGTGTATATATATGTATTTATGTGTATATGTAAACACATATGTGAGTGGTTTTGGACCTCTTATACTCATCACAGATGAAATCAGTGGCTTGACACTTTGATTTTCACGTTCAACTTTTATAAATTCAGGTCCTTTAGGCAGAGAATGAATACAATGGTCTACATTAGATAGTTTGCTTATAAACAAAGACTCCAGGGACTTTCAGCCAGAGAACATAAAATGAAGCAAGCTATCAAGTAGAATATATTACAACATAATGCATTTGAGGATATACAGGTGGCAGTTCAGGCAGGAACGATCAATGCATCTGCATGGATGCCTGTCCTCAAAGCCGAATCAGCAGGGTGCTGCCTTTGGTGGCACTGTTTTCAAAAACACCAGCTTCAGGGCAATGACATGACCTATTTCACAGTCCATGACATGAGCCATTCATCCTTTCATATACCTGGCATACAGCTGTATATGCCTTGTGTGACAAATAGAAATAAATTCCTTTTCTGAAAACAATTTCACAGTCAGTCCAGTATCTGTGTTAAGAAACACACAGTTTCTTGCAAAAGTTTCCTTGCACAGGATGGTTATTCTATCTGCAATGGTCAGTATGATGGAAACAAGTCTTGTATGAGAATGGAATGAGAAGGTATTAAGGAAATTCAGAAAGACTCTAAGGAGCAGGAAGAGATAAAAAATATGTAGGCAGAGGTAATGTTTAAAGCACCTGAACGAGTGAAAGACGTCTCTGAACTTCTTATAGGAAAAAAAAATATAAGTAGCACAGAGAGAAGAAAGATCAGAGATTGAACAGATGATTAACAAGGTAAACAAGAACTTTACAGATAAGCCATAAGAAAACAAAGTCATATTTTTCTGGCAATCAGGCTTCAGGAGTATTTTTTTGTTGTTGCTGATTATTTTGTGCTTATTTGTTAAATCAAAGCTGGTAACACAAGCCTAAGCCAGCTATGCTGCTTATCAACATTTCTCACTTGAACAAAGGGAATTTGAAAGCAAAAAAGTCTCTCCCTGGTATGAACAAGTTGCTTTGCCCACAGAACATGAAATTTGTAAAACATTTTGTCTGGGCTATATTCTTTCTATATATAAATTGCGTATAATTTGCTGTACTACAGGCTGTTATCAGAAATTATGAAACAGTAATAAATGACATGCATATAAATAAAACAGATGTTATTTAATGTAGTTAAGATATGTTGGCCTGATCTTAACTTCACCCGTGCTTCACTTCACTGATGGCTGAAAATAAGAAGGAAGAAGATGATATGCCTCATACTGAAAGCTGCTTGCTTGATGATCCTTGTTGCCTGGCTGATAGCAAAACTCATACTCATTCAGTGTGTTCAAAACATCCTGAGTTGTAGTTCTCACTTAGGGCATGAAGGATCTAAGAGAAGTTGCTTAGCTTTCACTTTAAAAACTTCACAGAGTTCATTCCTTTCACCTGAAAAGTTATCTTTGGGAATGTGAAATGAGGCAAATTCATCAGAAGGATCGAGAGTTTATTGCTGATTTTCCCTGTAAAGCTACCTAACAGATAGCAGTCTGGAGCTGAATCACCTCAGTTGTTGAATAGATGGAGTGGTGCCTGGCTGGAAGCAACAGCAGCTTGATAGTGTGAGACCATGATTTAGAGAAGTAAAGGAAGAACCAATCCCCTCCCTAACGCTGACTTTTACAGTCTAGCTTTTTCAGACTGAGTACTGGAAGTTAGATGCATAAATCCAAGAAACCCTGGAGTAAGTGCCTCCTCCCACCTTCCTTATCATTAAGATAGATAGCAGCGCAAGTGGCTGGATTTTATTGTAACAGCTATTTCAGTTAACCAGATGTACCAGCCCACTGTGGGAATCTGTGCGGGTTCTACTGTGAGCTTCTTTCAGAAAGGTAGATTTTGGGGCCTAATATGATGCACCTCATCTCCCTGTACTGTGTCCCTCACTTGTACAACCAGTGCAGAGTAGCAGTCTCATCCCTTTGACCTGATAGAAAGAATTATTTATTTTTCAATGTAAGCTTTCTCTATTATGTGGGAAACTTTATTTATTTTGTTGCTTTGTGAATGCAGATCTACTCTAAAGTCAGTATTCAATGTATCAAGTAGTCTGAATATCATGTAATGTAGAATATGCTACTTGCATTTAGAAGTATTTTACTTTCATAGTTACTGAATTATTGACTACTAACCATTTATAAAACAGCCACAAGGAAAGCGTAGAGAAAAATAAAACCCCAAACCCTCAGTTAGCTACTCTGACTAACTTCAGTTTGTCAGCTCTGCTCACAATGTAACATTTAATACAGACCATCTTCTCAAAAGACAGTTTTAGAAATAATGTGCTGAGCCTTCATACTGTGTCTCATCATCCCAATATATGGCAAGGCACTTATAGATTTGCTACGGTCTTTCTTCAATGCATGTAAGCTATTGGCAGCACGCCCAACTAATTAGCATCTAAGGTTACTGACATAAATGTATTTGGCTGACAGACAAATTTAATAAAGTAGTTCATATTCATTTAAACCAAAAGGTGCTGATATTTTTTTCACATTTCAGGGGACATGGAACAAGTGTATTTGAACAGAATTAAGCTGTGTGGAACATTATGGACGGCACATTGCTTACATTGAAGTAGTCTTATCCACAGGTAATCCCCTTCTGCCTGATACTCACCTGAGTGTGAAAGATGTGTCTTGCTACGATATTAAGAGCAGGATTCTGAACCGATCCTGGTTGCCTGTTTTATTGCTAGCCCGGGGGGGACTGAAAACATTTGTAAGTATAAAAATTAGTATTTGTTGTCTTGGCCTTCTTCTGCCTCCTGAGATCTCTTTTTTGGACTAAAAAAGACATTTCAAGAGGTTAAAAGACATGCGATAGTGGACAAATTGAACTTCAGAATTGAAAGGTCATTTCAAATAAATTTTATATTTCCCCTGTGGCGGTCTGTTGCAAATAATCCTTGGTCTAATGGCTGCACTTGCACTTGCCTTGGGTATAAAAATTAATAGATTTTTATAGAATCTGAAGCCAGAAGGGACCATTAGATCATATAGCCTGACTGTCTGTATATCTCAGATCATTACATTTCAACAAATTGCCATTATATTTGATCTGATACCTTCTGTCAAACAGAAGCACATCTACCAAAAAGAAAGCCAAACTTGATTGCAAGATGTCTGGACCTGCTGAAGTTATGTTAATAACATGTATTAGCAACTAACCAGTACAGGTAGGTAAGATTTTTTTTTTCCATCTCGTAATGCCAACTAACCAGTACAGGTAGGTAAGATTTTTTTTTTCCATCTCGTAATGCCAATCTGATGGTATTGCAGTCATGTGCAGTTAAGGTTTATTTCAACCATACATTTTGAGAAAAAACAGGTATTAGTGTTTTCAAGTTGAAAACAATTTTCTTTTGCATTTCATCGACACAAAATAAATAAAAGTATGAACTGAAATAAAGTATGTCAAAAGAACAATCCGCACTTTTAATAGAGGGGAGAAACAATTCTAATTAAAAATGATTGTTCATTCTAGGCTAGGTTGGAAGGAAAACCGGTTATATTTTGGAAATATTAATCACAAAAGCTATTTCTTACTAGGTCTTGCTAGTTAGCTAGACACTC
>NW_009260268.1:5948774-5984902 GCF_000687185.1 Egretta garzetta | reverse complement strand
ACTCTTTCAAAAATATGAGCTTTTCCTTTCCCTCCTCCAATTTTAATTTATCTGCTTTCATTTTTCATTAAAATCAGTAATGACTTGCATTTCTTGCTTGTGTATCTGCATCTCCACATTCGCCTTACTTTAAATTAATTTTGTTCGAATGGGTCAGTTTTTCAAATGAGCCATGTTACTGTGCAGTTAACAGCATTCATAATTTCTTTACATTTCAACAAGCTTTAATTTTATAAACACTGATTTTATATTCATTTACATATCATTCATGAAAACTCTGATTATAGTGATCCCTACAGAACTTCATGAGGAACTTCAGTTCTGTGTTGATTTCTTATCAAGAGTGACTTTTGAGTTCTGACACTCAATGTTTTCAGTTCTTTTAAGACTGGTCCGTCTTTGGAGTCTCCATGCTTGGAGATGTACAAAAATCATCTGGATATGGTCCTGGGCAACTGGCTCTAGGTGGCCCTGTTTGAGCAGGGTGATTGGACAAGGTGACCTACAGAAGTCCCTTCCAGCCTCACCCAGTCCATGATTCTGATTCTGATAACAAAGTGCGCTATTTTAATTCAGTGTTAAATAAAAATCTTATGCCAGTCAAAATATGTTGTATAGAAATACCTCTGCATTAATTTAATCAAGCAAATTCATAGTCAGCTCACTTCTGGATTTTACAGGATTTATTTAAAATAAATCATCTGTAGGCCATAAAACTCTGGAATCATCTCTTCTAAGATGTAAATATTCCTTAGATCTTTACAGATTAATGGATGCAATATTTTGCTGTTTTAATAATATTCTCATTCTTTTCCATCTTTTTCAAATAAAAAGAAAAATACTGCCTAAAAGAGTGAATCCTGTCAATCCGCCACTTTGCAAATATTGCACAGAATAATTATTGAAGACTTCTGTTTGCAGGACTCATCAATTTTACCATCTCTTTCTTTCATCGGCCAATAGTTACTGTTAAAATTCTTTAACTTCTAATTGACACGTTAAAAAATACTTCTTTTCCTTAGCTTTATTCCCAAGTACATTGTCCCTTGATAGATTCAGCCTCTTTAATCAATTCTGTGCATGACAGAGAATTATACCAATTACAGTGCATTTTCCCATTATTGCATGCAGCTGTTTTTCTTTTCCCCAAATACCTGTCTTGAATTCATCTCCGAATTAGGATGGACATTTAACTGAAATGATGGTCTTTCTTAACTGTGAAACTGTACCTTTTCTGTTGTGAACTTAAAGCCATACACTCCAAAACAAACAATAAAAGTACGTCTTACCTTGCATTTCATTTCTCCTAACTGTAGAGTAATAAATCAAGCATAATAGGACAAATTGCACCTTTCATTTTTTTTGCATTATAGAAAGTGCACATTAATTTTTATACGATTCTTCTAATACAATATTAATGATCTATTAAACATAGTGGTACTATCAAATGAGTGACCTATAAACTTGCACTTTCCTAATCTAAGGCCAGCATTACTTTATTTACAAGGTATTAGAATGTACACTGCCAGGGCTTTATTGGGAAATGGCTAGAACTGTGGAGTATGAAATGCCTAAATATCTTTAACAGTACCAAAAGACTCAGTTGAATAGAGGAGGATAATCATGTGCATACTGGAACATCAGGAAGTATCTTCTACATCCTCATCATGAATAAAATCAATCATCATAAGAATATTGTTTTCTGAAATAATATCTACTTCTCTTCTGGGCTATTATAGACTATATCTCTTGAGAACTGCTACATGATGAGTACATAAAATAATTTGAAAACTTTGCTAGGGACATTGCTCTCCCATTACTTATATGGCTAATCAGGTATAACCCAAGTAGGTTGAACTATCAGGATATAGGATCCTTCTCATATTTATTCACATAGCAAAACTTCTGTATAGATTTGGGTAAGAAAAAGCTTACAATATAAATTATAAATGCTTATAATAGAAATTAATTTGTTCTCAAGTCAATGCATTGCTAGTTGTTTTCTTGGCTTATCCTCTGCTGAATATTTTCTTTCTTTTCATTCAGTGTGTATTAATCAGATAGCTCTCTTGGTTCCCAGTTACTGTAACAAATTTGTCTAATGTCTACTTATGCATATATTTGCATATGAAACCCAAAGCAGAAATGTAATTAAAAAATAAAATCCAGTCACAACTTAAAAGTTTTGTTGTATAATTAAACACATATTACCAGCTTTTTGTCTTTGAAAGAGAGATTTGCTATTATGTCGCAATAGGATGTTTGCTAATTATACACAAAATACATTCTAGAAATTAAATAATTCAATTATATTAAAAAGACTTTTGGTCACTGTGCTATGGCATTACTGAGGCATTTCTTATTCGAGTCTGAAGCTTTCTTTTTCCCATCTTTCCACATCTACCTCCTTATGTTAGTGGATCAGCGGGGATTTCAGCTATCAGGAGTTTGTTTATTCAGAAACAGAGAAAATGAAAGATGTGTGTAGTGCTTTTCAAAGGCGTAGTGGCAGTGATAATCTAATAGCAAAGACAGTGAATGAGCACATAGCTTTGGTTGGCTGGATAACATTCAGCTGTCAAGCTGCAGAGATGATATTTTTATTCAGAATATAAAAGTAACTTTGTGTTCCACTTCACTTCTTGGAATCGGTCATCTAGCTACCCTCTGGGCAGTCTCTAAGGCAGTAAGCCTGGATGTGCATTTGCAAATGCATTCTCAGCTCTCAAGCTGATGAACTGAGTTGAACTAGCCTGTTGGATGTAAAATCACCATTGGGCTACAGTGCCCTATAGACGGAACTGGACTGTCTAGTTTCTGCCCCAATGAAGTTTATTAGTGTCTAGTGTGCCAGAACATGTGGTTACATTCAAAAAATCAAATAGAAGGAAAAGACAAAAGTGTAAGCAAGAGGTGCAAGCTACCAGAATGTGATCTATGCACCAATTAAAACAGTATTTAAATGCAATTATAAGCACAGTCAGGATCAGGTTTAAAACGTTGTTTCCTTACAGAGAGCGACATGTAATTCTGTGGAGATCAGTCTTCAGTGCCATATAAGTTCTCACAACAGATTATAGTCCTTTGCATGTGAAAGAGTTTTGACCTGTTGTTTAAAAAAAAAAACAAACAAGCAACAACTTCTAGTTCTCCCTCTCACTGTGCATAAACATTGAGAACATTCAGTGATGGTTTTCAGTAAAAGCTGAATTTAAACTCCTTCAGTAATGAAATACATCTCTAATTCTTGGTAAGTATCATTTGTATAAACATCATTGGTGTGAGCTTTAATAAATGTTGCATCATCTATTATATTAAAAGATTGGCTGATGAAGGAAACTGCACATAGATAATTTTTTGAAAGTCTTAAAAATACTAAATATGAAAATTTTGGTCTAAATAACATAAACTGACATATTTTCAGACATTTGTGTATAATCTTAAATGCATTTATAGTTTAGTAAACTGCATATTTGATATAAAATGTATTTTAAAACATATATGTAATTTAGCTTATACATTAAAAAGACTGGGATGTCATAATCGTGTCCCAGCTGACACAAGTTAATGTATTAAAATAATCAGGTTTGGAAGTAACTCTAATGTTACCCAGTGACAAAAAGTGCACCTAAGAACCACTGTGAATTATTTTTCTATATTCTTTTGTGATACAGATGTTTATAAAACTGTGCTTTTATTTCAGACAAGAAATCATGATTCATTTAAGGACTAAAGGTAAAAGTGCATTTTTCATACTTTATTTTGAATCATAGCTAATTGGTTTGTTAAGTAATTATAAGTTTGTTTAATTGAAATGCAATTTTAATTTAAATTTAAATATTTCAAAAAGTGTGTTTTCTCTTAGTAATACATCACTTATATAACACTTTTTCTACAGATCTAAAATGGAGAATACTGAAGAAAAAAATGCTTTGAACTCTACGCATAACATAAAGGAATCTGTCAGCTCCATTTCATCATGTGGTTATAAAGGTTATAACTACTTAATGGGGTTAATATATAGATAACTTTGAGGGCCAATGGCTATTATTTACACTGGTTTATGGATCGTAGTAATGGATTTATTTTTTTTTTTTACCAAGGAATGCAAGTCCACAAAATCTTCCATAACAGCCTGCATTCATTGGCAATATTAGAGCTAATATCATCCCTGGTATGTGCTTATTAAGTTCATCACTTTGAGTGGCACCTTGACGTTTATAGCCTCTGGATGCCAGCTGGATGAGGTTATAAGCCTAAGACAGCAGTTTATACCAACGTCATTTTTCTGTATCCAAGAAGCAAGCCTCAAGCAGTCAAAAAGAAGAAAGCATTCTCTTCTCCCATGAAGAAAACTGTTGAAGAAAATTAATTTTGCGTGCATTTCAGTCTTTAGTGTGATAATGTCAATGGAATGTTAAGAAGCTTAGTAAATAAGTCATTTGGTGATTCTCACAGAAAAAAATGACCTATAAAGATATAGGGCTACATGATAGCTTTAGTCGTTTAAACACTATAATCTGACAGCTAAATCTGTTCGCTACGGTAAGGAGTGAGTTGAAGAATTACAAAAGACAGTGCATTAAATTATACAAAGCTATTCATAGTCACATACAGACCAGTTCTGATCTGTCACTGTTGATGTCTATTTGCATAAATGTATCTAAGCATTGAAGACCAAAAAATTTAAAATATTTATTTATTCATTAAGCAATTTATTAACAATTACAGTCCATTTGAATATGTCCTATATATATAATCTGTGTCAACATTTACATTTATCGTTGTGAGACAAAATGATAATAAGAGGTGGCCTTTTATAGTTTTTGCTTAACTATATAATTTATTGCAGTGGCAAGTATGAAGCCCTAGAAAATATCTCCAGTTTGCTAAATAAATCTTTCTTAATTTAGTTAGCTGCAGCTAAAACTAAATCTGCTAAGGAATTAAAATTATTTTAAAGTTACCATGGTTCCCTGGTATTGCCTCCATCATAACACAAATGAAATAAATTGCACTTAAATGTTGTAACAGCATCAAACTGTTCAGAGATCATACACACTCTTTGTGATCACTTGTTTCACCAGGGTCTCAATGGTCCCTCTGGAACTGATTATATTGTAGAAAAACATATACCTAAAACATCCATGCCTATTAAGTAACAGAATACGCACATCTCTCTGCCACCAGGTGCTCACTTGCTACTTTCTTTTACTTTCTTCTGAATGAAATTCCTTTTATGTAAGATATTAAGAATCATAGGCCATTGTGATAGCATAAAAATACCCCAACCTAAAGCAGAGCAACACATTATGTACTGAATAACAAGCTGCACTTTTTTTTTTCCCCCAATAAATATTTTTTTGTTTGCAGGAATAAAATAAACTACTTATGTTTACCATGGGTTTTCTCATATAGCTAACCTTGAAGAATTTTTAGGGGATTATGGTTGCAGTTACTAATCAGTAAATGTCCTGAAAAGCACTATTTCTAATAATGAGCAAATGCATAATCAATTCTATTATTTATGCTTTGACTCTAAATATGTATATGTTCTAAAGCTCTTTGCTTCAGTTTGGCTTTTTATATATGTACAGCAGGAAAAGAAAGCTTAAAAGAAAGAAACTGCTTTCCTGTCAGTCAGAATATATTGTGTTTCTGTGGTTTTGTGGACACATACATTCATAAACATGAAAACGTCTATACTAGAATTGTATGACCTGCCATACAGCAATTTTCTTTAAATATGTCAATAAAAGGGACATAGACTCATTTTAGAGTAATCTGTCCAAAGGGCCACCTCTGAAGGTTTTTTTCTCACACTCGTCATTTCCCAGCATCTCATCTCTTGCACTGCCGCATTGTATTGTATTGCAGGCTTTTCCTGGGTAAGCAGTACGAAATCACGGTCTTCAGAAATGTTCCTTTCTCTGACATCTCTCCATTTACATTCCCATTCCTAGAAAGCTTGGGAAATAGAGAAAATGAAGTGTCAGAAAAATAAAACCAGAAAAAACTCTAAAAGACAAAAATCTTTGTGAAAACTATTAACAACCTCTTCCTGGTTTTTTTGGTACCCAATCTCTTCCCTCAGAGATTGTTCACTTAGAGAGATGTTGTATGCTATTACTGCTTGCTCAGACAGCCTTTTGCTTTAAGGCTCTCTCTCTCTCTGGAACCCATCTATTTGATTTAGTTCATACTGGTATAAATAGGAGATTGGAAACCAGAAAAATGTTAAATGAAAACCAGTATTACATTTTTATTTAAATAACTATTTCTCCTGGCTAATCAGAAGTATTTCATTCCAAAGCATTCATTAATGGTTTGAAAAGTCACCAAAAGAAATGGACTACACACATACTCTATCTTCTGACTAATTTCTGTTTAATTTACTGAAAAAAAGAACAAGTTTTACTATTTCCAGTCTTCAGAGTCAATAAATCCATATTTTATTCCACCTCATTCATCTTGATGAAAAGAGAAAACTAGAAGATAAATTCTTGCTCAATGGCCAAATCCTCTTTGAAAGGGTTAGTATTTGTCCCCCTAAGACATCAAGTAGCATCTTACTATTTGATTATTTTTCTGTAGTGTCAGTTCTGGGTATTTGGAGAATGTCATTTATTCGCCTGATGTCAGCTTCTACCTCAAACAAAGTGCAACATTATTGCGTTTGATGGCTATTATAATGATATGGGATTTAGTGGTATATGTAGCAAACTCTATATTGCTTGGAATTTTTAAATGTATTGGCTGTGAACAAATGTTTACCCAAGAAGTTTATTATGCAGAAAAAAAAATTACTTACTTGTGAAAGGAATGAGACTGCTATGTGAAACTTTTTTTTTCTTTTCCTTTTTCTCCTCACTGCTTTCTGATAGCTGTTCTTTTTTTTTTTGCTCTTGAAGTTTATTTCACATAAAGTGTGTATGCTAGAAAAAATTATACATACAAAAGACAACTTTCAGGAATGACTTTTTCCTCTGAGGCAGAGGTGCCTTTTCAAATTCATCCCTACTGAGACTATTGAAATGAATGGAACAGCACCAAACATGTTTTTAGATGTATTTAATGAACAAAGGGGAAAACAGACCTTTTTGTTCTTGCTGTTTGTTGCTTTTGTTTATAAGTAATGGAAGCTAATCTAAGTGTGTCTTTTCCAGCCTTGGAAGCAGTACGGCCGCTTTGGTATAATGTTCCGGTCAAGTTCAACATGAACCCAATTATAGCTAACCCCCAAGCTTTTTGAAAACCCTTAGGATTAGTGAGAGCCTTAGTAAGCTGCCTAACTTGTAATCCACTATTTACCCATAGTAACTGATGGGAGGAAGGAGAGAAGAGACCAATATTTTAGAAAGTTCTCACAAGCTGGAATTCTGTCCTATATCAAATTAAGGCATGGAATTTTCAAGAAACCAAAAAAATTTTTTGTGCCATTGGTATGAGCTTAATTATTTCACTAGGCTACAGTCCCCTCAGTGGGAATTAAGACTGGCTAACCTTCTAACTGAGAAAAGTTGCTGCAGGAGGAACTTGCTCTTATGAAAAGAATTATGAAACAGTACTCGGTGGGAACTATTGTTACTGTTTCATTTGTTTCAAAGACATCTTCCACCATTTTCTAATGATTTTATGCTGAAAAGGAACAGTAAGAACAAGCCTCCAAAATTTCCTGGAAAATCAGACCTTGGGAAAAAAACATTCAAAATTATTATATTTTCATTTTTACTGTACCAGTCTTTAAAAAAGAATAATGTTTTGACAGTCATAGCAATGAAGGCTGTTTGCTGGATTGCATTATCAAAAGCATAGCTGACAGGCTGATGGAAGTGGTTACTTAATAAAGCATTCATATCTAGAGTACCATGACCAGTTTTGGGTCCTCCAGTATGAGACAGTGATTGACAAACTGGATAGAGTTCTCTGGAGGGAAAATCAGATGGTCAGTGAGCTAAAGCACATGATATATGGTGAGAAACTGAGGAAACTGTTGTATTTTTTTGCCTGGAGAGGAGAAGGCTGAGGGAAGGTGGAGCCTAATTTCAGTCTTGTACTATGTAAGACAGTTAATCAGAAAGTTGTGGAGAAGAGGAGCTAAAATCTTCTCTGAGGTGTATTGCAAAAGAGGAGACAGTGTTCACAAAGTGACCATAGGCACAGGGAAATTGCATATAAGGTGGTTAAGCACTCAGACATGTTCCCCAGAGACATAGTTAAATCTCTGTTCCTGGAGATTTTCAGAACTTGACTGGACAGGGCTTTGTGCAACTTGGTCTGACTTTGAGGTTAGCCCTGCTCTGAGTAGGGGGTTGGACAGGTCCCTTTCTAAATAACCTCAGTAACTGTATTCTTCTTTAAGTCTATGAAAACATAGGACTTTTTATCCAAAACAAAAGTTTAAATGATGTGAAGAGAAATGAAGGCTTTTCCTTTCACCAATATCAGCATTTAAAGGTTAAGTGACAATAGCAGATTTCATTAAACAAGCAGTTGAAAAAGAAATGTTCTCAGTTCTGAGCTATATTAAGTTCTTGTTCAGAAAAAAGTGAAAAATATTTTTTATTTGCTATTGTTTCTTGGCTTATCTAGGGACAAAGTAAATCCCAGTATGAATGTAAGGTGGTACAGATTTCGTATGGTTGAAGTTACTGGACTTGAGCTATTAACTAGGAGGCTTGTGCCTAGCCTCAGTGTTTTGACCAGCTCTTCTAATTCTTTTCAGTTCAATACTTTGGAAGCAATTATTCTACATACATTTAACAAACAATGTAACTGAAAGACTGCAGATCCTTATACAGCCTGGAAAAAGGACTTACTGGTAGGGTGACAGTCCTTCCCATGGCTTAGCCAGATTTCTGGAGTCACTTGCAGTATAGAAAAACTAGGTGTTTCAAGAATTCATGCTAACAAAATGTAGATGTTATGTCCTTTCATAGTCAGATTATGAACTTAGAGATTTCAAAATTTACCAGCATGCTAATAGCTCTAACTCTTGATTTATTTGGCAAAACCTTGTTTCTTTCTCTGGTCATGACTATTTTGCTAGAATTACTGATCAATTTCTTTTAAGTGTTCATATAGTATTAGTTCTATACATCTAGCTCTCTTTCATGCTGGAATTATAGCTCATGTATAAGTAGTCTTTGGTCACCTACAACAGTACCAATTTTTAGAAAAGCTTCAGACTATATATAGGCTATATATAGACTGTCAAGTACTACTATTTCTGTGCCCGTCAGTGTATTAAATAAGGTATTGATGAAGTATGTATTATATAATCTATATGTAAAGTATGATAATTATAATATATAATTAAACTTTTAAATACATTTAAATATTTAATAGAGCTTTGGTAAAGGGTGGTTATGCTTTGAAAAGATGGTAAGAGTTCTTTGAAGGTTTCAATAAACATGTGAGTTACAGTGGTTTGGAGAGCATGACATAACCTTTTACTTCACCAGAAACACTCATAGAAAACAAAATTATTGAAGTCAAAATGATTGTGATGGGAAGGTAGGAAGAACCAAACATACATAGTCCTAAAGGAAGTCCAGGACAGTGAACCTCTTAGGTGATTTGAATCATTCTCAGCAAGTTCAGCTGTAGGCACCTCAGGCAACGAGTGTGCCTAAAGTAACAGTGTGAGAATACTACGAGGGAGAAAGCTGTTGTCTCTTCAAAAAGGCTATGATGTTGGGTTAAACCACAAATGGAAACGTCTGTTACTCATACTGTCTTGAAAAGTGAGCAGTCCTTAGCTCTTGTGTATAATTATTCTAGAAGAGAGGATGCAGGATAATAAAGTAGAGCCTTAGGTTTCAACTTTTTTTGATTTAAATATTTTATACCTTCATAAACCAGTCAGGGGCTTACCGTGATCTGAGTAAGCAGGTTCTATGTGCAGCGTGGAAATTAAGAAATAAAAATGGGGAAAGATGGATGTTTCTGCTTTGAGGACCCAAATGTGCTTCTGTAAGAAGTCAACAAGACTTGTGCTGATGAAAAAATTCAGAGCAGATGTTCTCTCAGTCCTATATCAGATAACTTCATTTTGCCGTATTCATTTTAGCCACTTAGTGTGCATCTACTTAAGTGGTGGAGTGTGCATAGTAGCTGTTTTCTTGATGTGCATTCCCTTACCAAATCCTATTTAATAATATCTTATAGGTAGAATCTCCTCTTTAAATAGGTTTGGTTTTTTTAAACTTCTGTGTGCAGATGCCGTCTATATCAAATTACAAAAATGTGTAACATACATAAAGACACAGGTAACATATACTGTAAATAACATGTTTATATAAAACATGCAGCTCATGGACTAACATGAAATGTGTTACCCAACATTTAGGATTACACATCCATATTTATGTCTGAAAAATGGTTTTAAATATTCATGACTGATCCATGGGATTTCAATATCAAATCTATGGAATTTGCAATACAATAAGCTGAATAAGTATTACTAGGTTTTGTATGTTTTGAAATAAGCTTACTTGGACACAAAACCTATGCACAATGTGGCATTTCCTTTGCAAGGAAGCAGTGGCCAGTGTTTAGGGGGCTGAAGGAGTACTGTGGCACTGAAACACTACCAACTCTCCCTCTCCGTTCATAAGCAGATTAGTTGTATTAATTTTATAGTTGCTCCTACAGATATCAAAAGTGGTCCAGGTGCATGGAATAAGTGCTTACCTCTTTCTTTCCCCTCTCTTTGATGTATTGAGAAAGATCTGAGTCTATCCAAATGAAGACTTCATCAACGCAAACGTTCTATTTGCATACCATCGATTAGCTTTTTAGATTAATATGTGATTTTTCTTTTTTACAATTATATGCAGGTTTCCCATTCTGGAAAAACATTTTATTGTTTAGCCCTCTGTTTGACTAGGAATTTGGGGGTTATGCTGACTTTAGTTTTTTGTGTCTTTTCCCTTGAAAGTTTGTCCCACTACTTCCAATATTAGATAGGGAAATTAAGTCCATCTTCAACTAGATCTCATATGAGGATTCTGCAACATATGCTCTACATGAAATTTTAAATTTCTGTCCTAGCTGTTGTAAAACCCAGTCCTATCATCTCCAACAATATCAAATTTTGTTTGCATTTCAAATGCCTAATATTTCCTTTAGAAAAAAAAAGAAAGGTTGACAAAATTCTTAATTTCTGGCAACACAGTCTAATGCTGTTGAATTAGAACTGTTGCCTTAAATCTCCTCCTTTTCTAATCAATCTGGGGTTTTATGTCATCTTCCCTCTCCCCTACATTACTGACTACTGTATGTCACTGCCGAAAAGTTGCTTTGTACTTGGCACTGATGAAAATTTGGCTTGGACTACTGCGTCCAGCTTTGTTTGGAAGACATTAAGAAACAAGAAAACAAACAGACAAAGAAACAAGAAAGTGGAAGGGATCCAGAACAGAACATATCAGAAGGCTAAGAGTTTAAAAACCATTATGTTGTATACACAGCTGAAAGAGTTAGGTGTTCCTAGATTACAAAAGGTCCTGAAGAAAGACATAATATGTTCTGCTATACGAAAAAAGGAGGGTAATCTTCTATTTCTACCAGGAAAGGATAAATCATTACATGGATAAAGAAAGGATGCAGTATAAAGGGTGAATATTTGTGATGAAGAAAGCCTGCCTTGGAATTCTAAATAAGATTTTCTGTTTATAAAAATATGGCGAGGGGTGGGAGGGGTGTTTGAACATGTTAAATACAGCAGATAGGTGTCCTTCTGTTGCAGGGATGCATTATTTTAGTATCTTTACTACAGTCCTTTAGAAGTGGCCAAGATAGTAAACTCCTGAAAGAATTTTACATATGTATATTTTTTACTCTGCTGAGGATATTTTGCACACAACTGATGGCAGTTGTGCACTGCAGGTGAAAAGAAATAGGAAAGGAAAATCAGCCATTTTTCAGGTCAGTAGAAATAATGGAGTGTTATAGAATGACTGGACCATATGCAAAAAGGACTTTCAGGTTAATATAAGAAGAAGACATCAAGCACAAATAGTTGACCCAGTATGATATATTGGGGATTGTTATTTTATTTATTTACCTTAAATTATTTTTTACTTTGGGGATATGTGTTGGGAGGATTAGAAGGGGAGGGAGCTATAATTCAGCATTTAGCAAAGGCTATAGAGTCACCCTGAGACTTGTAGACAATATATCAATCAATTTGTCACGTACTTGCAGTTCCCACTTCAAGTAGAATGCACAAAAATAATAAACACTGAGCCTACAAAGCTGCTTCCTGATTTTTTATTAAATAAAAAGCTACAAACAAAACCAAAAATCTGTGCAAACCTGATTGCTTCTGCCAGCTCTTGTTAGTAATTTTATTATTTGTGTTAATAGTGGAGCTACATACATATTAACTTAAATTACCTTTAGCCATACCTTCAAACAGAAGCAGCCCATAAATATTTCTACACTTTTCTTTATATGAAATATAATTTCAAAATAAAAATGTAGTTCCTCTCTGTAAAATCAGAGTTATGTAATATAAACCCATGAAAGTAAGGGCTGATTATCTGTCAGCTTTAGAGTTCCTTTGAAAACTTCTCCCTTTAACCTTCACCAGTATCTATTCATTCTCATGCTTTCCTTTTATATCTACTTATTTGTTGGACTGGCTTGTGAAGTGCTTTGGGATAAGTTTGTGTGATGCGCTACACAAAAGAAGCTGAAGAAGCATGCTATTCCTCAATAGATGCAGATCTGGTGTAGAA
The DNA here is from genome assembly GCF_000687185.1 of Egretta garzetta. Classification (NCBI taxonomy): domain Eukaryota; kingdom Metazoa; phylum Chordata; class Aves; order Pelecaniformes; family Ardeidae; genus Egretta; species Egretta garzetta. The sequence continues at coordinate 5,972,156 of NW_009260268.1, read as the reverse complement.
AATTGGCAAATCTCTCAAATTCCCCTAGGCACATGGTTTACAGTAAAATGTTTTATGACTCTGTAAACATCAATCACAGATGTAGGAAGCAATTTTTTTTTTCCCTCTTAATCCAGACTTTTCTAATTCAAAAGCTGTTTACCAAGGGTAAACACATCACTCTGTATACCCTTCAATTTTTCCACGTTTTGGCTTTTGGTGTTGCTCCCAAGCTTCTTTGTTTAAAAAGATGTTTGCTGGAACAGCGCATTGTCTTTATTGCACACAACATAAAATGTAAGGGTTATGAAGTTCAGATGAAGTGAATCAATCTAATATACATTGGGAAAAACAATAGTAAACCCAGAATTAATACATGACTTGTTAACTATACAGCTGGTTATGGAAATTTTTAAATTTATGCTTAAAAAGAAAGCAAATTAATTACCTAAAATGAAGGTATCAGATGATTAAGGTGATTAAAGAAGATTAAAAATGTTATTTTTTTTAAATGTAATTGGCCAGGTACAGAATCAGAATGGGTTTCTTCCTATCCTTAAAAAAGGTATAATTTGAACCTAATGCCAAGCCCTTGTTTTGTTTTAAACTTTCGTTTCTGATACCTATGCTGATCTCAAAAGAAAGGATAGAGGTTTAGATTTCAACCAGACTGAAGTAAACCTGCCTGTAGGTGATGTTTACATCTAGCACAGAAGGCCCAGAGATTTCATTCTGCAAAAGATGCACCTGAAGCACTTTAAACTAAATTTTTAATATAGTAGGATGTGCTTCAAACCAGTCTTTACCTCATTGCATTTACAGTACTGGAAGCAGAGGTTCCTAATGCAGGCAACGTGAAGCACTTCACCCTGTATTTAGATCTGTTCATACTGGATTTATCTTCTTATGTAGAGCATTTTATTGGTTAAGATTAATATAATGGTTAAGATTAATTATATATGTGTAGAATATATATGGTTTTTTGAGGTAACTTTAAATTTATCCATGTGCAGTGTGCATCTGTGTTGGCTCAGAGAAGCAGTCTCTCCCAAACAGTCTTCCACTTGCGCCTTCCATCTTCCAAGGAGGGAAAAAAATTGCTGCTGAGATCGCTTTGCTCTCTAAGCCAACACAGCTGGACGGTGTCCCAAGGCAGGAGGTAGGTGCCGGGCAAGGTCTGCTCCAAAGGCTGATCTGCCCACCTGTGTGAGCAGGAAGGTAACAGAGTAAAGAGAGTAACCATTTGCTGGTAATCGCTCTTCGTCTGGTGGAAGGGCTAGTCAGGCATAACAGGGTTTAGCCAGACTCAATGTTATTTTGCATTCTCAAATAGAACCACGAGATACAGTAAAATCTCTTTTAAAGAAAAAGAGCGTCTGTCTTCTGATTGAGAGCTCTGATGACTCTGCTAATTAGAAACATATCTGTTGTGCTGCCATTTCTAATTCTCAAGTAGTTAATTTATTCTCTGAGACTATTATTCTCATTTCTCTAAAAGTTCCTTTCATCTTTCTGTATTTTCTCACCTAAAGAAGTGTTCCTTCTCACTTCAGGCCTTTAGCACTTGCACAGTTGCAAATCCAATGGTAGAAATGAGATTACATTTTCAGGATAGAAATAAGGGACAAGATTAGTGCAATATAATGAAACAAAAATATTTCTCATTTAAATCATGAGAAAAATACCTATCTCTTTCTGTATTTATATAACAATGTATGTTTCTGCTATATAATTTATACATATTTCTGCATTCACATATATAATTATTATTTATTTCTATTTTTTTTTCCTGCAATTTTCATGGTATGATATTTTCAAGCATTCATCCACTGAAATTTTGATACTTCAGATTATTTTACTTTAGACCAATTTTTGCTGGAATATTAATTAATTTTCTCACTCTGGATAAAAGCCAAACAGTTGTGTTTAAAAAGAGGTGAAGATTACAGACCTGTATTCTTTTAAATTAATGTTAGATAGGCAATAGATGTTACAGAGCTGAGAGAAAAAACATCTGCTGCAACTAAGAGGAATGCAGAGAATATGGAAGTAAACAGATGCTTAAAGAAGGTGAGATGGAATTTAAAATAGGACCAGTCTGAACTTTCAGTGGCACTGTTCAGAGCTGTGATGTAGTTCAGCTGTGATGGGAACCTGTGTAAGCACAAAACGGCTTGCAAGACAAATTATTTTCTTTAGTGCTGAGCACAACAGGCCCTGGTCCAGTGGAGCCTATGCATCTGTTCAATCTATTAGTTCCTTTAAAATGAAGTAACAATTTCTCTCCTTTATTTTCATTTATTTGTTGTTAGACTATTTTTTTTTTAATCTGATTACTTCATTTTACTGCCAGTAGTTTATGGAATATGAACACCTGTCAGCCTAGAAAATAGATCTTACTTATAGTAGACAGTATTATAACTATGGAAAGTACTTCTTTATGTGAGGTGTACAGATTGTAAACCGATCAGTGAGTATTTGGACTAAAAGTTTTTTGTAAGCCTTAACTTATTAGGTTACTGACATAGTGACTTTCCTTAATAGAATGTGTATGTGTGTAACTTCTTGGTACGGTGTAAAAATATGACACCTTCCATCAGTTCACATTAATGAACACCACATGGTTTACTTTGGCAATCTCTTTCCAGATGGATATATGTTATTTAGCATATTACGAATATTTGCCTGAAATAAAAGGAAAAAGAAATCATTAGAATTATCTAAAACATAAAAATATTGAAAGAAATTTAAAACATACAATTTCGTTGTATGACAAGACAACAAAGATGACATAAACAAGCAAATAAAAAAATACATTAATTTGGAATAATAGAGAAGATGGAGAGAAAAATGAAAAAGGAAAATTGGCCTTCATTTTAATTGTGGAAAGAGGACAGGACTTGAAAAATGAAACAATAGGTCCATATGTGATATATGCAGAAATCTTTTCAACAGAAACACCAAAAAGGGGTTTCATTTATTTATAGCTCACGTTTTAGAGAAATGTATAGTTTGCATGCTTACAAGATCACTTGGGTATAGCCAAGCCAAATTTAGCTCAGGAAATTTCACATTTACTGAAATATATGCTTTGAGATTTCCAAGTACAGCCAATTTTAATGATAGTGTTCCAGCTTTTTAGCAGTATAGCTCAGTGAAATCTTCATGTTTTTTAATGGCTGGGGGGGTGAGAACCCACAAAAAATCCTTACTGATAGTCCCTTAAACTGCTGAAGAACAGACAAGAGAAAAAAGCAGATCAAAAATATGGAGTAGATAATACAGAATGCACTGCTTTTACTAAAACCAACTTTCATTAGAAAACACCCTCTTCTATGAAATATTTTGTTAGCTGTGGAATCATGTTCAAATTTTTGAAAATATTGTGAATTGTTCCTCCTTATTGCTTTGTAAGATACTGACATTTTGGGTTTATGCATTCTTAGAAGGCGCCAGAACTCTACATTTGACATCCCAATCTGTTAGAAACCTCCTTTATATGTTAAAAAAAAAAAAAGTCACAGGAAATGTTAGGAACAACCCATACCTTTTCTGTAGAGAAATATTATTTCATATTTCTTAAAATTATCTTTTAAACATTAGTTTCTCTGCCTTTCTTTTACATTGTTATGGTGTAATGGACTGAACCCCAATCCCTGAATGTTGTGCTTTGTCTCTGTTGTCATTAATTGTAGCAATCCCATGATAACATGAAGCATTAACATTATTTAAATTATGAGATACTCGAAGTGATTCTTTCTTTAAAGTTTCTCCAAATGCCTTGTCTTCTCCATATGTATTTTACACTGTAAATTTTGGAAGGCAGATATTATGTTTTTTTCAGACATCCATTATGCAAATCTGTGGAGATTTTGCTAAACAAAAGGAATACAACAAGGTGCTACAGAGATGGAGCTATAATTTATACAGATGTAAGCACATCTAGTGTGAGGATACCTTCTGCCAAACAGGGGGCTGGTTTAGGCAGTGATTCCTCTTCCAGGTCCTCCTCTTGCTTTGCAAACTTGAAGAACCTGAGCTCTCAAGACTGTATGTAAGAATAGTTTCTGTGAAAATACAAGGAGTAAAGATGATAGAAACCACTTTCTTGTTGGACATTTAGCTGAATAGTATGTTTTGAAATTAAATAACCATGTAAAGGGGAGAGAGTTATGAAAATATTGATTATACATGCAATTAAAACTGTTGAACCAGATGTTTAGCCTCCGAGCTTTCACTTTGCATAAATGTGTATTTTTCCTTTTAGACAATGTCATCAGAATTCTCTTAAAAAGATATTCTAGCCCAATTGAAACTGTTCCTTCACCTCAGACTCTGAAGGGACATTTATGACAAAATATGAGCAGAAATGAAAGGTGATATAAGACATGAAAAGTTTGGTTCATGTGGGGAAAGAGAATTCTGCAAAATGCTTCACTTTAAGGATTTAGCTACCGACTCCTGCCCCCTGCCTCCCACCCTGGAAAAATGAAGGAGGAAGAAGCAAATGGAGAGCTGCTTTTCTGTAACAGTAAGAAAAACAAAATGGTTGCAATAAAATGAAAGGTTTTTGCCTACAGTGTCAAACAAAATTAATCACAGCAATAGAGGTGTCAGCATACTGTGTAACTTAAGAGATCATGCACTGACTGATACAGCTACATTCAGGCTATAGCAATGCTTTCAGTGATCACTGTTTTAGCTGTAATGAGCATCTGTGTGTGTGTGTGCCTGTACAATGGGGAGAAGCAAGGCTAGACAGATGTAGACAGTGAAATGTTCTTCCGTTGGAAATCTGTGAAAAGGTAAGACTAAAGAACAACATTGGTTCAAATTTATCATTAGGATTAATAACACATTTAATTTCCCTTTCAATAGATAGTTTGTATGTTATACATCTTCCAGAAAACCTACCGGAGCTCCATGATGTGCGTGGCTCAGTTACCAGTTGCTGAGTCTTCTGTGGTTGTTTAACTTAACAGTCAGTCATGAATGGAGACAGCAATTGGCGCTTTCAATAAAATGGAAATAATGGAAATCTTGAGTAGCTTTACATCAGATGCCCACTAAATGAGGTTGAACATGTTACTGATAATACACCCAGATAGACAGCGATGTTTTTCAACGAGTCATAGAGAAATAGTGTTATCATCAGTAGGGTATCAAAAATGTTCAAATTGCATAAAAGATCACAGAATCACAGAATGGTAAGGGTTGGAAGGGACCTGTGGAGATCACCTAGTCCAACCCAGGTTCACCTAGAGCAGGTTGCACAGGATACCATCCAGGCAGGTTTTGAATATCTCCAGAGAAGGAGACTCCACAACCCCTCCAGGCATCCAGATTTATTCCAGGTTCCCGCAGGTTCAGATCTATTCCTTCATTTGAATGTCTTAATCTTTTCCTCTGGTGATTTTTGTTTGGACAAGAAACTAATTTTTATTCTTTAACTGTGCTCTACTACATCCTAAATCTAGATTGAGACCCCAGTCCTAAATTCCTTGCTCTGTTTTCTTATGATAAATTATTATTGTTTGAATGTATCCAGCTTTGTAGTTGTTATTTTAAAATATAGATCTGCTGTCTTTGAACTTATTTACCCTTTTTTGGTTATTTCAAAGGTTTTGTTTTACTGTGCTGTCTCATTATTGGATTAGTCACAAAAGTTGGATGTTACTGGAATTTTATAGATTTCCATGTAATATGTAGGCTACAGCTTGCTGAAATTTTTGGTTTTAATAAAGCAAAGGAATATATCATTTCTCAACAGGCATTACTTCTTTTTAATCGGGTCCAGAGTGAGAAGTGTTGGTGAATGTTTGACATGCATCACTGTATATTTTTCTAATTTAAGAAGTATGAAAGTCAACAGATTATATCATTAAAGCTCTTTACATTGAAACTTTAGGTATAAGTCAATGGTAATAATTTTTATGTTGCCTTACTAGTGACCTCATAGCCTGTTTTAGGAGACAGACCTTTTTAAAGAGACATAGGGGGTTTTCTCCTTTTTTGTTTTTTTCCTCTCTCTCTCTTTTTTTTTTTATTCTTGTTTTCTGGTAAATACAAGTTCAAGTGTCTAGCTGTTCAGTCTTTTCTTATCAAGCAGTGTTCTTTTGGATATCTTAATGCTTTCTGCTAAAAGAGAGAGAGAGGAAGAGTTGAAGAAAAGACAAGTGCTTAGTTAGGATTTCTCTCAATCACTACTATCTGAGAGTCTTATGTCTCATGAAGTTCCTAGACCATCAGTATTCATTTGCATTGGGGTGACCACCAATGGATGGTGCTGTGTTATGTGGTGCTTTAGTAATGGGGCTATTACAGACACTGTGGTAAGCTAAGTTCAAGAACTCATTCATCTGACTGATTGCACCGGCAAATACTAACCAAGCAATACTAACAAACCGGAAAATACTAACCAAGCTTCTGTAAAACCTTTCATGCAAACTCATACTCTGTTCTGTGAAGAAATGCCATGGGCAAAATCACGTTGCCAGTGTGAACTAGGGTTAACAAAAGAAAAAAGAAAAAACAAAAGGAAAGAAAATGGAGTTCAGATTTTTGTTTTCCTTTTTTTTCAAGTTTATTGAACCAGCATTGAATGCTGCCTCTGAATGAATTTCAAACTAGTATGGAAGTGAGACACAAATTAAAAGTATATGCACAATACTGCTTTGCAGCATAGAACGTAAAAATCTTTACCTGTGAATAGGCAAGTCTGTGGTCAGCAAGTCATATAAATACATGTTCCAGAGTATGCTGGAAGCTATTGCGATTATACAATTTAATAAATGTTTGACAATAATTATCAATCTAACTCCCCAAAGACTGTCAGATTAAAATGAGGCTGCTTAGTGTGGCTTATAATGCTTTCAACAGCTTTCTTGTGTTAGTAAGAACTCAGACAACATTTTATGAAAGAGGTAATAAAATAAAGCTTTTCAGTAGTCTAACCTGGAGGTCAAAAAGGCATAGAATAAATTTATCAGCATTAGTCCACAGATGCCCTGACTGCATTGTGGTTGGTGACTTTGTGTATGAAGTTCCAGCAATGGGCACAAAGCAGTACCTTGGGTGGCATCGAAATAAGTTAGGAAGAGCTTCAAAGGAAAAAGGCAAATTTAAATAGAGAGTTCTTCCATTTTTTTGTTTGGTCCAGAAACCCAAGGCTTAATTTTTCCCAGAATTGGTTATAAAATCATTCTGAAATCAATTTTTTAAAAAATAAAATATAGCTGAACTATTGAAAAGGATGTAAGCTTGTTTAAAACACACCTTAAATACTTAAGATCCAAGAAGAAAGCTGTAATACTGAACCTAAGCATTTAATTGCTTCTTTGATTACCAAGCCCAAATCAAAGCAATAAGCAGACTTTGTTTTAAAACGAGTTAGTATCAGAGACGGTATCCTTCCAGATGGTTATGGCAAACTATGAACTGATAAAAGCTTATTTGCAATTAAAATCAGTTTTCAGATGAACTTCATGCCACCTGTTACTTTAATGGCCTTTAGGATAGCTACCTAAAGCTGATATAGCAAACTTTGTAGACTACCAACTTATCTTCAGTAAGCTTGATTTGGAGAAAATAGTGGACGTCACTGAGCTCTACATTTTAGAGATATATATATATAAAATTTAATTTCTCATAGAAAGCATGAGGATTTGAAACTGGATTAGGTAGTTTCATAAATGAAGTCTGAACTTCAGAAGTCTAGAGCTAAGCCTTTCAAATTAATTTTTATTTGAAAACTTTGTCATCAGATTTTTGCTTCAGATGTGCATTCATGTGTTTGAATATTCATTCCAAGTGTATTATAACCTTTGAAATATCTTTTGTTTAAAAATGGAATGGAAACATCAAACATTCCTATAGAATTTTTACAGCTGATTTTCTGGAAAAGGCACAACAGCAGCACCATTTAGACTAAATATGCTCTGTAGGCTCTTTAGGGCATAGTTGCTGTCTTTTCTCACTGACAAGTGTTCAGGGACAAAATGACCCTTCTATTATTTTTATCCATTTTTGCCTGTGCAACACTTCTAAGAATCTTCCCAACATTTTAAGAATCCTTAGGATTTATCATTAAACTTTATCAAGTTGAGATGTTTTATTTAATTTTATTTTATTTTATTAATTTTATTTTATTTTTAGGCCATGCTAGTGCTGAGGGTCTAGTTGTCTTCTAAAGGGCGTGCAAGGACGCGGGGACGTGCAAGGACACGGGGACGTGCAAGGACACAAAGACATGTGAGGACACGGGGACGTGCAAGGATGTGGGGACGTGCAAGGATGCAGGGACGTGCGAGGACGTGGGGACGTGCAAGGACACGAAGACATGCGAGGACACGGGGACATGCAAGGATGTGGGGATGTGCAAGGACACGAGGATGTGCAAGGATGCAGGGACGTGCAAGGACATGGAGAAACACGAGGACGTGCAAGCACACGAAACCATTTAGACTAAATATGCTCTGTAGGCTCTTTAGGGCATAGTTGCTGTCTTTTCTCACTGACAAGTGTTCAGGGACAAAATGACCCTTCTATTATTTTTATCCATTTTTGCCTGTGCAACACTTCTAAGAATCTTCCCAACATTTTAAGAATCCTTAGGATTTATCATTAAACTTTATCAAGTTGAGATGTTTTATTTAATTTTATTTTATTTTATTAATTTTATTTTATTTTTAGGCCATGCTAGTGCTGAGGGTCTAGTTGTCTTCTAAAACACTAAAAAGAAGATTGAATTCAAAGGCTTCCTTACCTGGGTTTCCCTTCTTGTACTAATTTCAGTGTATTTTGTGTATTGTTCTATTCACTAATTTTTGCTGAAGCTTTGATTCTCTAAATGTTATCATTCAAACCTGACTGTAGATAATGGTGTACAGTATTCTTTATTTTCAGAGGGCAAAATTTGACCTGAAATGGAACTCAGAGGATCAGTTAGTGATACAAATACACTTGTGGGGATTTACATTTGAACGTTCATTTTTACAGGGACTTACCTCTCAAACACTGATAAGTGCATCAGGAAAAGTTAAAAAATCTGATTATTGCTCCAGTTATTTGATTTATTATGCATACAGATCCACAATGCGGTTATGATATTGTATGGCTGCTTCAGGAAAAATGTGTCACAGGTGTTTATAAACACTTTTCTGTTTGTGTTTATGAAAGGAAAACTTTAGTTTTATCTGAAGTGGTATTTTCAAGTTTGCAAAGGAAGTTGTCAAACCAAAATTTTATAGCTTTAAAAAATTAACACCATAATAAAAGAAAATGTTTATTAACCTTATCATCTCCTCATTAGCATCACTGCTGTGACTTCTGCAAGAGGTGAGAGCGCTACTAAAATGTCTCATTTGCATTTTGCATATCTAAGAAAAGCAGATTACTTTGTTTAAATTATAGCTAAAATCACAGTAGTTGTGTTATATATTAGAAATTGATTACTTTGTTTCTTCTTCTGTAATGGCCTCATTATATTTGATTTTTATGCCTCATTTTTTCTTATTGAAATAATGAATACACAACAGTGAAATCATTAATATTTTATACACTTTTTTGTTTCCATGTAGTACTTCAGAACAAACACATTGACTAGTCTGAAAACTAATAAAAGCACTCTGACTATGAGCATTGTCTATCTGCGAGTAAAATCAGGCTGCTTGTGACAGCTATCGTTAGCAATAAAGAGAAAAAAAAAAATTAGCATCCTGTATATTTTCAAAGAACAGGAGAAACTGTAGATTGAGTGCACAGAAGGAAACAACTTGGAGTCATGGGCTGGGAACATTATCTTTGCAAAAACACTATGAATAGGTATAAGAAGAGAAAACTGAGGGAAGGAGAATGTGAGAGCAGGATTTAGTGCATGCCTCAGACTACAGAACCAGAACAGCAAAGTGTACTGCTCTTCATTCTGGGAAGGCCATCTTTGGTCAATTTGTAGAGGATTTTTTCTCATTGTGATATCTGGGATTTTTTTCAAATTATCTTAGACAATCAGTAGATTTTTTTTCTCTTCTGATGTCTAGTTTTCTTCATTTTTTTTCTATTCTGTATACAATTGCAATTAAAAATAATTCTTTTATGTGTGTAAAGATAGATTCTGCCCCCTCTGCTTGCTGTGGAGTGTCTAACCCAGAGAACAACAACAATCTGAGTGGTATGAGAAGAGTTTACCCCTTTGAAGCAGTTATCAATCTTTATTTCTCTGCAGCAGCCTTGTGAGATTTATGAATGTTCTGTAGTAGTTATAAGATATTCATACCACTACATTTACTGTGTATCTGCTTAGATATACTGTAACTCATAAATCAATCCTTCTAGTCATTTAATCATTTCTTCCAATTTCTTGACAAGTTTCTCGTCTTGAGGCGCCCAAAACTGTGCATCAGGTTGCAAATGTGTAATCAAGTGCTATACAGAAAGGGATCCTTATCTGCCTTTCCATAATGTAAAGCAGCTATTTATTTCATTATCAGTATTTCTATACAGCAGGTCAAAATATCCTGTTTTTTTGTACTGTATGACCTTCCAGGATCATATTTCTTTTTCTTGCCAAAATTGCCCCTAAGTTTTCTACACTTTGTCTCTTTCAAAATATTACCTAGTGTTAAGTGTAAGAAAAAATCAGAATTCACAAACATATTAGATTTTCAGGTTGGATTTCATTGTTTCCTTCCTTTCCCATAACGCTTTCTTCATGTTTCTCTGACATCTGCGGCCTTTTCAATGTGAAGTACTTCTTAAGGCTTCCATTAATTCAGCTGTTTATAACTTTCTACATTTTTTTTTCAGTTAAAACCATAGAAACCTGAAAAACCTCAGCTGAGATTTATGATGATCCTTTAATTTTACTGGATTGTATCTGAAGGTAGACTCTCCATTATGTAAACTTAGGCCTACAATTGCCATTTATACAACTTCCTTGACATAGATAAACAAAAAGGCATTGGTCCTTTAATTGACTTTAGTGACACTTCATATACAAAACAACTGGAATTACTTTTACTACCCATTTTTATGTTAGGGTGTATCATTTATTAAAATTGAAGGATCTCCTGCTGCCTCCTGAGAAATGTTTGTGAGAAACAATTTGAAGTTGGAACATCATATCAAGGGAAGTATTGAATTGTCCATTGTATGACATCTTCACATCAAGACAAAAAGCCATTCTGTAAGAGTTAATTTAGTTAGCGGGGTCTACATAGGAGGAAAAAAAATAAAACTCTATAGCTGGAGAAATACAGAAGATAAAATTATATGACCCTAAAGATTGGATTTGCCCCCACATTTCCTGGTGTTTTTGAACACAGGAAAATATAAAAAGTTCTCTCTTGAAACTGGAGTTAAAGTAAGATTGGGACCAAACACATAGTGCAATTTTTGCTATTTTAAGCAAGTTATTCAGTAGTCCTTATTAAAAAATACAGTTAGTAATCTACATGAGATAGGATTTTTATGATTAGCATTTCAGTGAGTCTTCAGTGCCTAAGAAACTTAAATGTTTTTAAAATATAAATTATGGTCAAATCCACTCCTTTTGGCACTTAGATCCATCTTTAGTTAGGTTAAAAAATCTCTTTGAAGCTGCTGACTTGGGCAATTACAGTGAAATGGTTCCCAGACCTTTTTATAGCCATGACTCAGATGAGAAAATTGTCAGTTTTGCCTTACACTAAGTGCATGTTCTCAGCTTTTCCTCTCTACATCCATCCACACTGACTTGCAGTCTCATTGAACCGGGACTTAGACACACCAGAGGCAGCTGTGTGCAGTGCCAGAAAAAGTAAGGCTCAGCTTAGGCATATTTCACAAGGGAGATATGGGTACATCACAGATATGTTCTTACCTGATTAGGACAAACATAATGGTGGGGTTTTCTAATTAAAACATATTTATATATATGTGTGTGTGTAGGGACTTGTATTACATGTTATATATATAGGTGTTTATATATGCATATGTAATATACACGTAATGTTGTCCATATGGGGGCTTGGCCATGCAGGGTTCAAAAAATTCATTCATTTGATTCTTGTGCCGAAACATTCATTCAGAGATCATATCAGTGGATGTTCAGATACTGCTTGGTTTAGACCTGAGTCAAAACACTGATAGGCATGAGGATTACAGCTAATTTTACCCCAAATGTCAGATATTTCTGGCTTTACTAACTATGAGAAACTTCCTCAGAACAGAGGTGGGCCACCTCAGTGCTGTCCTGCATGACGAAGAGCTTTGCTGGTGATGGGATGATGCTTCCTTTCTAAACACCTGGCCTGGCCAGTGGGTGGAACAGAGAACATCCCTTTTGAACACACCAGGGAATGTGGCAGGACACAAAAGCACCCCCTGAGGGTGTTTCTTCTATTTCTTCTCAAAAGGAATAGAAGTATATTGATATATGGAAGATGCTGGCAAAAATTAATGAAAACCTGCATTTTGTGTATTTCCATTAAAGTTAAATTAGGAAGGTCTTTGTTTTCCCTTCCCAGATGGCTTGCTGGAGGTTTATATGACAAGTTCTCTGTCAGAGACTGCCTTTTTGGCATAACGTACACCTCAAGTTGCTTTCGGCGGAAAGAACCACGTCATGAACATTTATGCCATCTTTAATAAGCCACATCTCCTCCTCTAAAGTTTTCCGGGTGGTCCAGACATTTAATCTTTCTTCCTGCAGCTTATTTTCTTCTTGTCTAAGAGGTAGCTTGATCATATTAACCGTAGTCAGCTAACCATTATGTTACATTAATGCTGGTAGTCCTACAGGAGAAGTGATGGAGCATATATATGAGAGCAAGCAAGGGAAAAGGGAAAGTGGGACCGGCCCAGTTAACAGCAGACAGATATTAGATCAGTATAGTTGGGATAGCAAACTGAGTCCTTGTCACTCAGATTCCCATTGTACAATCTCTTTTCTACTGAATCTAGTAATTTACATCAGTGTGAACACTAATGAACATATTTGATACATGCCTTTAAACAGGATAAGCAAGTAAACATAGCTCACTATTACGATCTCACATTAAACACTTGGAGATGCCAATGAATTTGACGAATTATTGTCAATATAATTTTTCTAAATATGATGTATATATTCCTAGTGTATCTACCTGTGTTTGTATGTGTGTGTCTGTGTATAGGTAGTATAGAATGCAAGCATAACATGTATATATTTAGTATACTACAAGTATTCCCATATCATACATTAAAAGTATTATTTTTTACTATGTGAATGTTTACTTTCAGAATTAAAATATTAGTGACTAAATCCAGACTTTCTGGTTATTTTTCTCCTTGTTTCTGTGAATCCATAAAAATTTAGAGTGTGTATGTGTATGCACATGTATGTAAACACATTTTATAAGCTGTTCTAACCTATGTGAATGCAATGTACAGATGGAATAATTAGAATTGTAAACTATATTTCTTGTAACCTACACCTATATAGTATTTGTATTAATGATGTTTATAGTAGTAGATAGAACGGGAGGTTTGGGTGGGGGTTTTTTTTGGTGGACTGGAATGAATCTCACAAGAGTCTGTGAGTCTGTGTTTTTGCAGATTTTCCATCTAGCATTGGAAAAGGTTTTGCACTGCATCAATTTATGCAGCAAAAAGCTGAAATGAGCAGAGAGATGAAGATTTGTGGACTTAGAATTAAACATGTTTGGGGGGCCGGGGTGGGGGGGGTGGGGAGAATGTGTTCTGCCTTTTGTTCCTGTTTGTTTAACACTCATCAGAGGAGCAAGAGTTCCTTTTTACCTGTTATTGCAGAAATTCCAAAATAACCTACAAGATAGGGCCTGTGAGTAGGATTAACTGTTACCAGGAAATTCTGCAGAGAAGTTTTCTCACAGCTAGTGACACAGTAAACCTTAAAGTAATACTTATTCTTTCACTGGCATGCCTTTTTTACATTGGAATCCTTAATTCAGAATCCTTTCTCAGGACTTTTCATCTATAATAAAATTAAATTATTTTCATATCCATTCAATTAGAACATAAGCTATTTAATGTGTACATACTGAGAGGAATCACAGTAGCGATAATAAATATTCTCAGTGCTGGTATTGTGCTTGATACTGCATATAGTTGGAAACAAAAAACTTTCTGTTTTAAGACATGACAACTAGAGAACAAGAAAGCACAAAACGGACTTGTATACCTACAAGGGAGAGGTTAGAGGGAAAGTATTTCAGTAACTTTTTTTTCTTTTAAAGCAAATTTTGGTTTAATATTGGGAGAACTCCTCCCTCCCCCCAGTTGAGAAGATCCTTGCAGGGTGTCTCTCTGACTGAAGCCTGCTACTCCCAGAGTTGCAGGAGATCAACATTTATCTTTTGCACACAGACATCAAAGGCCTTTTGAATGCAGGCAGTAGGTAAAGAGTGAGAAACGTAAAATAACTGCCAACTCAAGCCATGTTTTCTGAGAAGGAGAAAAAGCCAGGCACCATAAGAGAAGTTTGCAGATATGAGAGTCAACAAAACAGAATAAAGTACACAGAACAAGCCTGAGTATCTGCAGTTATTGTTTGCTTATATTGTAGTCACACACGACAAAAATACACTGCTGAGCTGGGACCCAGCTGGTGAGTCTGGTTCCAGGAAATTTACCTCTCCAACTCCAGGAAAACAGGATTTCTTGTTCCAAGCTGTTTGCCATGCAGTATTTTGGACTGCTCAGTTTCTTTCCTTTTTGAATGATTTAATGCAATATTTTTCACTAGCCCTCAGCTCCAGAAGAAAATAAGAGGTTTTCCTCACTCTCTTGTTCATGGCATGCATTGTAAACGTAGATTATATATCTGTTAGCTTTACCCTTAGAGCCATGTTGAAGGTGGTCTTTGAGGACTTCTGAGGACAAATCTGCCTAATTAGTGAGAGATGGGCAGAGTTTAATTGTATGAAGACAGGGAAAGAAAACTGGGGGCATACTAAGTTCTTTAATTTATAACAAGTAAATATGTCTTGATAAGTACAAGAACTGTTTGTTGTGCAAAACATTCAATAGTTTCTTCAACATTTATTTTTTTACATTTTTTTTATATTTCCTAGGCTTTTTTTCCAGGTTATTCTTTTAAATTTAGGGGTTAAAAAGACAAAGTTATGCAAAATTTGTATTTAAAGATTTTAAAAGGTACCTTCCTTCTTTCTTATATTCTGACTCATTACCCCAATCCTTTTTTCTCTTCATCCAAACAGAAGGAACAGGGAAGGGAAACAAAGGGGACAGAAGGTGAAAAGTGAAAAACAGTCATTGGATTTTCCTGCATGCATATATTGAAAAAAACCACAAAGTAATGTAAAGAAATTAATTTTGAGTCCATAACATCAAGTGAAAATAAATTAACACCTTCCAGCTACTCGTAGACTCCTCCTTATGCATGGAATGAAGATCCCTTTGCTTTTCCAGAGATTGTTTAGTTAGAATTTTATTTTGCTGAATAAACTGCCAGTTTTATAGAAGAAAATAGCATGTTCTAAATCTATGCACAGTCTAACATTCGGTTTTATAACACAAAGATGTTGTCCATTCATCACTGATAGTGATCTCTCCATTGCTTGTTGGTGATCTTCAAAAAGCTGGAAGCTCTTAGTGATTGCTTCTTGTTATTTCCAGCTTTTCTGCAGGAGTCTAACCCTGTACCTATACTGATAGCACAGAAAGAGGAGTGAATCTAGATGTCAGTGCTACATAATAAGAAGAGTTACCTTTAGCGACAGAAATGAGTAATTGACTATGTAATATTTGGGGAGGGTATTTATAGAAAAATGTGTATTATAATAAAAAATTGCTGTAGAGGTCACAGAAAGAAATGGCTTGACTAGCAAGAGAGTGAAATCTTGAATCCTTTAAAATTGATGAGTTCGACCTCAATTAACTCTAATAGGATCAGTGTTTCTTTCTTTCTCTTTAAAAGCTGTTGCTGCTATGAAAAAAACCCCAAGCTCCCCCTTCTCCTGCCCACCCACGTACTCAGGTTAAATGGGTAGCATTAAAGTTTTATAAGATGTTTTACATGCTTCTGCACAGACCAAAAGCATAGAAGACAAAATATTCCTGTTGTTTTCTTGCTGGTAGGTCTTTTTTTTTCCAGAAGTCCTGTTTTACTCATAGACTTGATAAGAGACAGTTGTTTGGCTTTAGCTACCAGTAAAGGATGTTGCAGACACCAGCTAAGGGATTCAAATGACAAGCAGAAATTGTATTAACGTGATTATATTGTATACAGAATTATCCACATGCCAGTATCTAGTCTCTACGCATAACACCAGCATAGCTGTAGGAGGTTTGGAGATTCTGATCCTTCCGTTTGCAGTGTTAATTTCTACCTCACCAACACTCCTGAAAATGTTCATGGATGCAGATTAACCTTTAGCGATGGTTCAGTGGCCTGCAGACCTTTTTCATATCATTTTTTTTCCTGAAAACTGGACTCATATAACATATAGCAACAGATACATAAGATGCTGTTATATTTTATGTTACAAAAAAATGTATATGCCTCCTCTCTGTCTGGGACCTCTGCCCAAGGATGATAAAAGGTGGATTTAGACCAGTTTTATCCTCCTGTGAAATTTCCTCTTAGGCCAGTAAAATACCAAGTAGTGGGATACTCACATCTACTTTATCTATGGATAGCAGAGTGTATAGCAATTTGCAATGGTTCCACAAAGAAAATATGTTATCTTCTGGTGGTCGTAGTTTATAAGCCCCTTTTATCCACCTCCAGTTGCCCATTTCCCAGGATTTTCCCTTATACAAAGGGGCAAGGAAGGGGTGATGATTTTGATGGGGAGTCATTCCAGGTCCAAATCTTCATCTGGTTAACAGCCACATATTTAAGTTTCTGAAGGAAGATTGTTTTGCTTTCCTTGTTTTACTTTCCCTTCCCCCATTTCTCCTTAAAAGAAAGAAAAGCAAGCAGAGCCTTGCCTACAGACTGAACATCCAAGAACATGAAAATAAGGCACAAAATTGTAAGGATTCTGGACCTTCACCCACTCCTGAAAAAACAAAACACAATGGGATTGTAGTAGTCATTGAGTTTGGATTGGGCTCTAAAGCCAGGAACACTCTTCAGGCTTGTAAAGTACTTCTATGTGCTATTGATATTGTGCAACTGATAAATAGTTTTCACTTGAGCTGTGGACCCCATTTTCTCTCACCGGTGTGGAATTGTTAGCTTTTCCTGTTTGTGTATTTTGTACTTTAGGCTGTGTAGCATACTTCACTGTTTCATGTGCTATGAAGCAAAATGCTTTATAGGTTTCAGCTTGTGGAAAATGAAATCAGCAGCTGTCATAAACATTCAGAATTTTAACATTTTTATAGTAAAAACCACACTTTAATTTTCAGTTCAATTTTGTACTGTACACAAAATAAGAAAACACAGTAATTTAATTTGGGAACGTGGTCTTCTAATCGTCATTGTTTTATATAGTTTGCTACTTTATCTGAAACTCTTGTATAGATATAAGCTCATGTTCTGTAAAACAAGTTTTGTCCTTTTGTTTTGTTTTGCTTTGTTTCATTCTAACTTTATTAGAAGGAACAAGGGGCACTCCCAAAGCCTTTAAAGAAACTTTTCCTACTTCTCTTCTGCTGAACATTTTAGCGGCTGTTATACTTCAGCTTCTATTGGCTTACATGCATATGTGAGCACTTCAACATACATTAGTAAAAGAAATAATTTGGTAGATAAAAATATTTTGTTTGCTGCTCCTTTGCCTTATCAGTGAAAGTGAACTTTTAAATTGATGTACTGTGTTACCCTAGATTACTTTAACCTTTATTTTTCTCTGTAGCAGACTCACCATACAATTATAGCACACTTAGCGTCAGGATACTCGCTGGCTCATATTTTTTTTTTAATCTTGATATTTTCATGTTCATAATGTGGATAGAAAAAATCCCGTCATTTACTTCCCATTGCATGGTGGTGTGGACAAAGATTTGGTGCCCCTGAATAAACAGACAGTTCCTCTTTGCTTTCTTTGTCCCCCCAGGAATGAGTCCAGAAACCTGTGGGGTTCAGGCACCTCTAAACCCTTGTTTCCAAACCTGCCTCATGACTGCAGCACAGTCACAGGCTGTGGTGGAAGGTTGTGGAAGGGATGCCTTGCACATTCCTATCTGCCCACTTACAGAACAAATGCAGATAATTCTCTGAAACTTATATACATTTCTTCTCAGAAATTCTAGGTAAGTTATAGATATCCTTGTTAGAGAGAAAAATCCACATAAACAAAAAGATGAAAAAAGTGCATCACCTGGGTCCAAATGCGGCAGTTACGCAGGCAAGGGGCATAACATGAGATCACTGAGAATGGACCTAGGAAAGCTTCATGGAATTATACAGATAAAAGTAGGGAGAAATAGGAAGACCTGCCAGAATTTAATTTATTATTTAGTATTGTTTCTACTTTTATTCTAAGTGAAATAAAAGAACTGCACAAAGCACAAAAAAATAAAGTAAAAGCAACAAGGTTTCCACAGCTAGTTTAAGACAGAGTACATTATAAGTTCTGCCCCCTGCCAAGAAATCAAAATTATATATTGATGTACACATCCCTGCTTTTGCAGGAGTAGGATTCTGATGAGCAAAAAAACAACAGCAGCGGTGAACTGTGTAGGCAGGATGACAGTGTGTCATTTTTGAATTCTTCTCGGTAAACAACTACATAAGCTCACCTCTGTTTTATACATGGAAATAATTCTCATGTCTAAGGTATAGAGCAAGACTTCTCTGGAAGCAGAAACAGGCTCATCAGATAATTACATAATTATTTTGAAAAAGTTAAATTGCTTTTTTATTTCATAGAATCATAGAATGTTTTGTGTTGGAAGGGACCCCTAGAGGTCATCTAGTCCAACCCCCATTTACAAGATGAGAGGGCAAAGAGGAATCTTGCAAACCGCTACTTTTTCAGAAGTTATAGCTCAGAAATCATCAAGTGGAATGTTTTTTTAATTTGTATTAATTCCACATTGAAATCCTGTACATCCAATTTTAGCCTAGCGCACATTTTTACAGCTGAATGTACAGCTGGAACCTCTGGAAATAAGAGCTTTTATTATGGAAATGCTGGCATAGTTTTAGCTAGGGTCGGCACACACAGCATACTGTAATGCGCTTTAAAACTTGAGATGGAGACCAGAAGTCTGAGGCTCAACAGTAGCAAACCCTGTATGTACGAAATACAAGCCTCCCAGAAAAAGTCATACAAGACTGCTGCTCCTGGCATAACTCTCATTGATTTAAAAGGTCAAAATGAACGTTATTGTCTTTGTTTAAAAATGAGATGGTAGCAAGAAAGGTATTGATTTGCACATACAAACAAAAATCCTCAGAATAAGAAGAATAAAAGATAGGGAAGAGCATAACAAACCACTCCAGTACATATGAAACTAAGTGATCAGTTACAGAAAATCTAGTTGTGTTAAAATGGAAAAATGTTAATATTTTGAAACCACTGTTTTGGTTACTGACAATCAGAAGCACATTCCTCAGCTGAAAAAGCGAGTACTGGAATGTGAAAGCACTTTAATTTATCCATCTGCATGATTTTAAACTAACAGGTGAGAGAGAAGCAGTGTTATAACTCTCTGGTCAGGGTGAAACAATGGACTGATACTGCAGCAAACGATCTGAGAAAATGAGTTCTCTTTGGCATGGTTCATAAGGCAGTAGTAAAACAGCCTGATCATCTCATTAATGTGGGTTTAAAATGAGAGTTCAGGATTACGAGTATAAAAAGTGTTGATTATCAGATAAATGGAGTCAGATGGACAATGACGTCCCTTCTAATTTTTACTGAGTTTAATGGCAAGTGACTTTGCACGCGTTTAATACATATGAATACAGTCCTTTCATTTTCTACCCTTTCTTATTTCTCACTTTATTCCTTATCTTCCTATTTTTCATTCAGCTTCTCCTACGCTCCTAAACTCAATACAGCCATTCATTATGCCTCACTCTCCCGGTCATTTCACACAGGATAAATTCGCACTCTAAGCTGTGCGTTGGTCTGCCATCTCCAGGTGCACAAACGCTTGCCTAGCTGGGGCTGTGTAAAACACTAGTGCCAGTTTGGACATGGACTAAATCTAGGAGGATAATCCTCAATCTCTCCCACAGCTATTACTGAAGGAGAGACACATTTTCTTGTAATTCTGATGATGGTTGTTACAGCTGATTACTGCACAGAATCATAGTGTGTCTGCTTGCAAACTCAGGCATTTTAATAAAGAAAGAATGAGGAGAAGAAATGCAGAATTGTTTTTGTGGGATGCTTTCACATATGCTAAGTGACATGTTCAGTCTGAGGAGCCAGTCACCCATCCTAAATGTCCACACAGAAACCACTTAAGCTTCATTCATTTATCTCTACCTTTATTCTACTCAAGTTTCATCCTGTTCTCAAAGATGTTTATGATTTCCATGTGAGGAAAGTCAGGTCCTTTATATTCTCCCAATGCTGCCCTTCTTTTGTTGCTCCCTTTGTTCTTTCATTTGTTCCTGTTTTGTTTGTTTGTTTGTTCATTTCTTCCTCTCTTGGCTATATAGACAACAGCTAGGTCAGCTTTCCTCCACAAAATAAAATTTAAAAAGTAATAGTACGCAGAACTTTAACTCATTTCTTGCTAAGAATATAATCAATGTCCTTACTTAGAACTGGAGAAAAGGCAGCTGTCCAGAATATCAAAAGGATTTAACAGTTTATATGGTGCTGATGATTTTCTGTAGTTATCATAGGTTTGCCATGTGTCTTCCTAGAAAGAATTTCTTCTTATAACTTTGTTCAAAGTAAATTTGATGATGAGATCATTGCCAAAACCAACAGTAGTACCATTAATATTCAGGTCGTTTGTGCAGACAAAGCTTTTCTAAGCAGACAGATGTCTTCCAAGAGCCGTTAAGTTTCCTAGGGAGACTGAAGCCTATTGAAATTTCAATATCTGAAAAAAATACTTCATTATTTTGAGAAGGACAGTTCTTTTAACTGTTAAGGAAGAAGATTTAGAAATAAGGTGGTAGCATAGACTACTTTTTTTAAGCAAATGCTTGTGATACTTTTGACTAAACACTTTCAATAAAATCTTCAGAAACGTAGCTATCTTTCTGGTTTTAGCAATGCATTATGCAGCAATTATAAAATTACTTACTGCTGGTGACCTGATCACAGCCACACTTGATGTTGTAACCAGGAAACTGAGGGATTCAGCATTTTTTTTATCCTGTCTTGTTGGTTTTACAGCAGGCAACAGTACACTGATTAACAGAAGGGAGAGCAATACAGCTTTTTCCTTTGATGGCCCCCAATAAAACAGAATGTGTTTCTTCAGAAAAGAAACACATTTTGAATGAACCCATGACCTGTACTATTTAGAAGTTTTTGGCCTAACAGTTTGAAACTCTATTTCATTCTATTACACTTCTTTTTGAAAGAAATCACCATTGAATAATTGGATAGGGGTCTGAGCAACGTCCCTGCTCATTGCAGCAGGTTGGACTAGATGAGCTTTGGAGGTCCCTTCCAACCCCAAACTATTCTATGATTCTGTGATTCATCAGTTGTGATTATACTTCGGATTTCTTTCTATCAGCTCTTGCAGCGTTGTCTTCTCCTTATTCCCAATTATGGGATATGTTTTAAAGTAATTCTTAATTTTCTGAAATTGTTTAAGAATACAAACCTCAAATCATTCTTAAAGGAAAATAAGCTGTCATTACTCATTGCATTGTTGCTGCCTTTGTAAAATAAATGTGTGTAGATGAGTTTTTATTTTTTCCCCTTCAAAGTTATACTAAGAAATAGAGAGCAAATCACTAGAAGACAGCTGAAGCCAAAGACTCAGAAATTATCAGTAGGCCTGACAACAGCCTCTGTCAGAGTTGGATGTACTGCATGTAAACAATCAATTCTATACCACTGGGAAATTTTGGGTTCTCTGCACATGCTCATCCCATAGGGACACCACTATTAATTGGAAAAGCAGTTGATAACCTTCTTTTTCCATGCTGGTAGAATCTCTGTTACAAAAACTCTACAGTTCTGTAGTCAACCTTCTCTTTTTCCAAGTCCCCTCATGAGAACCACAATTTTGGCTCTGAATTGATCAGTTACATCTTCAGTAAGATAGATATCTGTGCTTGTTCAGAACTTTTTACACCAACACAGAGATGCATATATATGTTCATTTCACACTAGCTAACATGTAATTTAGAACTCACAAATGTATGTAATACCTTTCAGACACCAATTATGTTCAAATCTTAATTTTAAAGAACTCTAGATTTCCTTAATTTTTAAAAATGTGATTAATTATCTGCTGAGTTTTACCTATTTTTCTGCAGTTTCAAAATATAGTACCTGTGGTAGGTACACAACGGACCTGGAACAGATACTGTTTGAAATGGCTGTAGCAGATGAGCCTTTTAGGTTGATTTATATATTCCCTTTTTGATCACTACTTCTCAGAATCTCCCAGCGACTATAAAGTGTATTTCAAAAAGAAATAATTAGAAAATACTGATGTAAAACTGAAGGTGATGGTTGTGTAGGAATTACTAATAATGACATGATCAAGTGTACAAATTAATTAGATGTTGCAGATGAACAGCAGTGAGCGCTATAAGTAAAAAAATGAACTTTTTTGAATCCATATGAACCAAAAATGGAAGCTCACTCTGGTACACTGTAGCATAAGTTCTCTCTAAGTAGCAGCTTAACATAAAAAAAACCCCACTTTCTAAAACAGTATTTGTTAACTAGAGTATAAGATTAGTACTAGTTATACAGATTTGCAGGTAATGAGTATGGGATCTTCATCTTGTCTTTATTATATCTGACCTGCTCAGAACGCTGGTTGGGAGAGTCCCTTGGGAGATAGTCCCGAAGGGCAAAGGGGTCCAAGAAGGCTGGGTATTTTTCAAGGAAGAAGTCTTAAAAACACAGGAGCATGCTGTCCCCATGTGCCACAAGACAAATCGTCGGGGAAGATGACCGGCCTGGCTGGACAGAGGTCTACTACTGCGACTAAGGAAAAAAAGGAGAGCTTACCAGCTCTGGAAGAAGGGGCAGGCAACCCAAGAAGAGTACAGGGATCTTGTCAGGTCATGCAGAGAGGAAATTAGAAAGGCAAAAGCCCAGCTGGAATTTAACCTGGCCACTGCTGTAAGGGATAATAAGAAAAGTTTTTATAAATATGTTAACAGCAAAAAGAGAACCAGGGAGAACCTCCATCCTCTAGTGGATGCAAGGGGGAACATTGCCACTAAAGACGAGGAAAAGGCAGAGATACTCAACACCTTCTTTGTCTTGGTCTTTAATGGCCTGACGAGTTATCCCCAGGGTACCCAGCCTCCCGAGCTGGAAGATGGGG